>NC_028640.1:67369395-67450143 GCF_001406875.1 Solanum pennellii | reverse complement strand
TATATATATATATATATATATATATATATATATATATATATATAGCCATCCTACCAGCAACGTTGAACAGGTCACACTGTCCACCAAAGTTAGAACAAATGGAAAGAATCACCTAGTGTTTTTTGTCTCTCCTAAGTTTTAAATTTGAGGCCTCAGGTTTCTCAACCACTTCATTGATCACTAGGCTACACCCTTGGGTGCCTATTTAGTATGTATATAGATATCCTTTTGTAAGTTTTTTTTTGTTTGCTAAAAGCTTTTTATATATTTAATTTGATCTATCGTTTCGAATTAATAAAAAGGAAAATGCATAAGTATCTTCTATGATCGAAATTTAGAGACACACCTAAACTTAACAGAGTTCTACTACTCACTTAAACAATTTAAAATGGAATAAATACACCACAAATGGTGACATGTCATAGAGAGCGTTCTCTTAGAGGTAAGTGATGAGTACACAAATTAGACACATGCCATTTTTAAATTGGTCTCTTTGTAATTAGTTAGTACACATATTTACTGATGATAAAATTTATAAATATTTAATTATTTTTGTTTCTTTTCTTCGTAAAATATTTATTTTAATTTCTTTTCGCTTTAAATTTTTTAAATTAGTTTATTATCTTTTCACTTTAATTAATTTTAATAAATTGTGTATATTTAAAAAAGCAATTTAAAAGTGTCCTTTAATTTTAATGTCTTAATATTTTATGTTATATTCGATTTTCTTCACTTATTTTGATATCCGTTCAAACTGAACTTATTTTAAATACAAGACATTTGAAATCAAATCAAAAGGAAAAACAAAGAAATAAACTCAATAGAAAAATAAAAGAGAAAAAATAAATGTAAGTAAAATAGTTTCCATACAAGGTAAAAAATGTTAACTTAATTTAATTACAAGATAAAAAAAATAAGAATATTTTTCTTATAAAAAAATTAAAAATTTATTTTTTTTTTATAAAAATTGTGAAATATTATTAAAAAAAATTTAAAAATATTTTTTTTTTGTTTTTTTTAAAAAATTATTTACACACATAGCAGGCGAGTGTGTATAAACACAACCAGTTTGGGTGTTTGAAGGTGATACATCAGTACAAAAGGTGCACAAATATACGAATAAAATGAGTTTAGGGGGCAATAGGATGTTAGTTAAGTTTAGGTGTGTCACTGAGATTTCAGTCATAGGCTAGGGGGGTACTTATGCATTATCTCTTAATAAAATAATGGTATTTGTAAGATAAAGAGATAATGTAGAAAATCTCTTTGTATTTTTGTAGAGTGAGCTATTTGCAAATATACAAGTACATCTATCTAAGGAAATAAAATCATAAAATTCGTAAATATCTCTACCTATGATCGTGCTATGTATATTATATTTAGATGTACATATATTATGTAACACCCCCCTCAAGTTGGAGCATAAATATTAATCATGCCCAACTTGTTACAAAGATATTCCACTTGGTTTTTGTTTATAGCCTTTGTGAAAATATCACCCAATTGCTCTCCTGTCTTCAAATAGCCAGCCATTAGAAATAATATTCTCTTGAATTTTTTCACAGACAAAGTGATAGTCGACCTCAATATGTTTAGTTTTCTTTTAATGCGCTGGATTTAAGGCATTGTGTAGAGCATCCTAATTGTCACACCAAGCCCGAGGACTCTGCTTCAGATCATATAGAGATTTTTCGAGATAAACTTTTTCATACTCCCCTTGAGCAACAAAACAAGTGTTTGCTTCATATGCACCTCTTCAAAGAGATTACCATGATGGAACACATTCTTGATATTTAAATGATGTTAGGGATAATGTTGAGTAGTAGCCAAGGAAATAAACAAACAGATAGAGGTGAGCTTGGCTACTGAGGTGAAATAATCCATCCCATAATTTTGAGTATAGACTTTAGCCACAAGTCTCACCTAATGTCTTGCTATAGAGCTATCAGGACTAACTGATTGCAAACACCCACTTGCATCCTATTGTCTTTTATCCTTTTGGTAAATCCACCAAATTCTATGAGCGATTCTCATCTAAAGCATGTATCTCCTCAAGCATTGCATCATGTTTTTCATATTCAAAATTTCCTTCACTATTTGGGTACTGAGATAGGTCTACAAAGGAAATCAAGGAACTAGATGCATAAGATAAGTGGTCGAAACAAAATTAGCAATGTAATACGTAGATTTGCACTAATGTGTACTTTTCTGAAGAGCAATAGTGGATGAGGATTCGATGATGAAGGAATTGATGGAGGAAATGTATAATCGATTTCTCGACTTCTTCATTAAACTTGAAAAAATGGTCGTTAGGTTGACAAAGATGGAGAATGTTGAATTCTCAATAGAAGAACTAAGAGATAGAGGAAAAACATCATTTGATTGCTCTGAATCAATAGAGAACCGTTTCTTCTGTATGAATGATTAATTTGATCGACTAACCACTCGCCTTTCTCTCCCTGAATTGTAGAAATGGGAGGTGTATAGAAGAGTGGTGTAGTCTCCTAAAATACTACATTAGTGGACACTAAATATTTGCCAATTCAGTAGAATAACATCGTTATCTCTTGAAGGCAAGAGTAGCCCATGAAAAAGCACTTCAATGCCTTGGGCTTCAACTTGGTAACAAATGGTCGAACAACTCGAATATAACATGTGCTCTCAAACACCCTAGGCTCCATCGAAAATAGTAACTTGTTTGGAAAGAGAACATTGTTAGGGTCATCATCAGCAAACACGCCAAAGGGCATGCGATTAATCAAAACATTAGAAAAAACTAGCTCAAAAACTGAGTAAACTCATTTATTAACCCTTTGACCCGGCAAAATGTGATAGTGTTTTGCAAATCAACATGACTCACATTCCAATGAAGAAATATTCTGGGATTGAGGGCGTAGATTCTTCAACTAAGGTAGAGAAGGGTGTCCTAATTGACAATGTGCTTCAAATTGAGACACAACACTTGACACAACATGTTTATCCAACTTAGCAAAGCCTTACCTGTATCAGATTTCTCTAAGTGATTTCTAATTGTAAGACCCCGAAATGACTTAGGTGAAGCTAGAGACTAACATGGTCATAGTGATTGTATAAGGTCCTTAAAATGGTTTTTAATGTAGGGTTGAGGCAGTGTCTAAGAGTTTAGATGCATTGGAAGTCAAACGTTAAGGGACGACCAAGACGTTCGACGACTAAGTCACCTATGTGTCTAATATGTGGTTTTATGTGTTTATGTATGATTCATGAGGTCATAAGGTTCTTAAATGATTTATTATAGTGTATATAGTCAGTGTGTCAAGTTTCATGAAGTTTGGAGGTCAAACGTCCAAGAACGTCCATGACGTTCGAAAGGTTTGCCTTGAAACGACCTTACGTGTCTATATATGTTTCATCGAGTTTTACATGTTTTTTTAGATGAAACTCATGTGGTAGGTCCTAAACTTGTATACGAACATATTTGGGTTGAAAAAGTCTGGGTACGACTCCACATAGGACCCACAAGAAGCCCTAAAAGAGGACCCCAACATTGGAGCTCAACATTGCCAGGCAGTGGCAATCGACGACCCAAACGACGACCAGTCAACCAGGCAACGGCCCGTCGATGTCTCTCGTCGAATGAGCCACTTGGCCTGCAGTTTGAGGATGTGCAGGTGCAACCCATGAGACCCCCATCGACGAGGCGTGGGTGAGACCACGGACCGTCGATGCTTGCGTTAATGGGCTGTGTGTTTTCATGCCAGCTTTCTGTTAAGTTGAGGGGTGAAGTTGTAAATTCACCCCAAGCACCAATAAGTCTTTGGACGGTTGTTTTGAGTGTTTATGAGTATTTTAATAGTATATAAGTCATTAAACTCTCATTATAACCCTAACACCTAAATCAAAACACATTCCCTCCAAAAGTTTCTTCAAATACCTCCATGAGAGTTCAAGGTGAAGATGGAGCTTGAAGATGGTTCTTCAATGTAGTTTCTTCTTCAATTATCATTGGGTTCTTCTAGTAAGGTATGGGAGTTCTTCATCTAAGGCTTTCGATCACCTTAGAGCCAATTTCAGAGATGATTTTCAAAGTTTTCAAAAAGATGAAAAAGTCCAAATTTCTACTCTAAGTCTTGGCTTCTTGCATAAATGGTTTTCAAATGTTTATATATGATGTAATTTATGTATAATTGATGTTTTCCAATGAAATTCTCCACGAACCCTTGACATTCACAAATCTCTCAATTTGACTAAAATATGGTTTATGTGATCCTGCTTTGATATTGATGAATTCAAGTGTAGATTGTTATGCGCTTTTGATTCATGTATAGATTATGGTTAATTGGTTTATAGGTTGTTTCAATTTGATAAATTGAATATTGTACGTTCTTAGATCTATTGAATATTTAGCTTATTGAATTGAGATTGACTTAAGGCTTACGATTTCTAATGTAGTTTTCTGTGGTCTATCTAATGATGCAATAATTGTATTCAATTGATATCTAGGTTGTATTGGATTGATGAGTATGTAATTAATTGACCTAGTTTCACTGATTATTGATATAATTGTATTGAATTGTTGGTTATGGCCATGGGTAAGGGCCTTATGTTATCAAATTAGATGTTGTAGCCTTGAAACCGAAGTGGTAAGATGGAGTGGGGTATGCTGCCCTAATTCCTTTTATTTTGTGTTAACTAGATTTTACTCATGTTGTGATTGGTATGGTCCACTTATGGTGGCGGTGCAATGTGAATTGATGTGGCCTTGTCGGCAATACTTTATGCAATATGATGATCATAGCCTTGTCGGCACTACTTGAAGTATTATGATGTTTTGTATAGTTGTGTTATGTGAAGTATGAGTATCTCTATCTATTTGTGAAGTAAGGTGAAAGTATGTGTTCTTTCTATGTATGTTAGGAAATCATGTAGACTATGACTATGTGCTTCTATATGTAGTCTTAGGGTTGATGCATAGTTGTTCCTACTTGACTATATGAGTCTATAATGGTTATATTTATGATAACATGTTAATGTATAGGATGACTTAAAGATGATAATGATTATTCCTATGTGTTTATAGAATGACTAGTAATATGTAATAAAGTGAACTATGTGGTGTCTTGTCTTGGTTGACTTGTGTCCCTTACTTGATGCTTGTATGAATATGAATATGTTATGTATTGACTTAGGATGCTAAAGTATTTTAGTCTTGAATATATGAATGATATGTGAGACCTTGAATGATGTTAAGAAGGTCCTTTATATGAAACCTTGAACCTAGTGGTAAGGTTATATATATGTTGAAGTCGAAAGTCGTAATGGTATCCTTCAAGTAAAGGAATGATGGAATTAAGGTTGATTGAATGGAACGACATCATATCAAACCTTAGGAAAGTCATCATGAGCTTCTTGTCGCCATTGGAAGGTAGCCCTAAGAGGACCTCTTTGGTAGGGTAAATGTGAATGGGTTATGAACTAGATATGGAACCCAATTGTATGAACCTTTAATGTAAATTACTCTATGAGAACGAAGTCTAGCACCGAGTGAGTATGGTAAGGGGAGTAGTTCTAGTTAAGTATGAGACTAGATTACAAAGCGTGACCTTCATATTCCTTAACCATGTGCCTACATTGGATGTGTCCAAGTTCTACCATTGGCAAGTAGGACACCCTCATCGGAGTAGGTTATAACTCCGGATTCCATGTCTTGCTACCATGGTCTATGTCGGTTATTGCCTATTCTCATCATATGGGATACCTACTAGCACTAGAGAAGTTCTATGAAGTTTAGGTGGTGGTATGGGACGCCATCTTGACATTGAACAATAGGCTTCGAAGGTGTTAGTGAGAGTCCCTAGGTCTTGTTTAATACCATTACTTGAATGTCCTTCATGTGATGAATGAGTCTTAAATGAACTAATGAATGTAATGACTTAAGTTAAGAAAATATGTTAAATGAACTAGTACTTATCTAGTGTAGTTAAGGGTTGTCTAGTTAAGGTATGAAGGGGGCATATGAATGGTCACTTCTTATCTTACCTAGATAAGTCTTAAGAATGACTCTAGTCAGGGAAGTTGGTTGATTATGTGGACATGATCTAAGCCTTAGGTTGTCTTAAGGATTACTTAGGTAATCTTGAAGAGGTCAATCATGGATGTTATCTTATTGATTTACTTAAGTAGGTCTTTTGATAGCCTTTGGAAGGAGAATGTCATATCACCTATATGTTAATTTGTTAAGTGAGAATGATTCTATCTTAGGTAGTCTATAGGATCTCTTAAGTGTGTATGTAAGGGATTGTATGGGCGGTCACTTCACAATTCACTCAAGTGAGACTTAGAGTCACCTTTGGTAGGAAAATCTCATTTTCTTATGTTGATGTCTTGTCAGTGTGTATGTGACTCATCGTAAGTAGTCTTGAGGATCATTTAGGCACGCCTAGAGAGGTTGTATGGGCGGTCTCTCTTTTTGTGACTTAAGTGAGTCTTAGGATAGCTTTAAGTGGGATCATTACATACTAGAAGATGTCTAAATTGAAGTGAAGGAACTTTACTGTAACAGTGAATTGAGTTCACTGTTTAGTGAAGTGAATTCACTATACAGTGACGTAAATTCACTGTAAGGTTTCCAAAAATGTGATTATTTTCTTAAGTGATTTCTTATGTATTTCTAAGTTGTTTAATGTTGTTCTTATGCTTATAGTATGATGTTTTAATCGAAATTCATGAAAAAAATGTTGTTTACTAAATATCCCTTTTTCATGGTTTTTGCATGACTGCCATACTTAGTACATCTAATGTGCTAACCCCTTCGTTTCCCTTTTTGAATAAAGTGTAGGGAATTGGAAGTCTTGATGTGCCATGGAGGATGGATAGGTTTTTAAGGCTTTGAAGATGATGTATTGGTGAGTCCTCATCGGTTCAAGGACAATATCCACAAGTTCCTTATGTCTTAGTCTTTATTTTATGTCTTGTATGGGCTTAGTCCCAAGTGTTTTAAGCTTCAAAGTTTAGATGGTTCAATAAGATTGTTGTAAAGGTTTAATGTTTTAAATGAAAGTCTTCCGCTTGCGTATTGTTTATGAAAGAGTTCTTCGCGTGTGAAGAAAGTTTTAAATATTTACTCATTTTAGAATGCTTATTATACAATGAATGATACGAAAGGCTTAGATGAGACTTCTTGAAGTCTCATTTGCCGTGTGACGACGCAAGGATGCTCTAACTTCTAGGGTGTACTTGCGGGTTGTGACACTAATATTGAGATAAATTAGGAAATTGCTCTCCAAACCAAATCACGTTGTTAGAAGCAACAACTTTAGAACGTTGAGTTCTTTTATCACGATCAGTTATTTTCCAAACAAATTAATGGAGTGGGGAAACCAGTAAAAATTGCACTAACCAGAAATACCTCAATAGATTTCTAAAAGCAAACAATTCATACAACTTGCTGGACCCAATCAACATATAATTCAATAAACAGTCAACAATCTAGAGACTCACAATGAAATTTCACCAAGAAGATGGAGATTTAGAAGTCACCAGACACCAAAATCAACATATAAGACATCTAGTGATTTGGCCCAAAGAAATCCAAGTTGACGAAACCTGTTGGAGTGTTTTGAAACCTTTCCAACCGAGGATTGTTGAACACGAGATCACCAACTTTTGATCGAAAATATCAAGTTGATGGTATTTCTAGAAATCTGGTATAGTTCGGAAGCAATATGCGCGTCCAACATAGAAACTACCAGAAGTAGTATCCCAACGCGTGAGACTCAACGCACCTATTCTACAGATCGTGATGATCTAGAACGAATGTAAGATTGAAATCCCAAGCCTTAGGTACCTTCTTTATACCATATCTAACTTACGATAAATATTCTAAGCCAAAGTAATTAGAACGATGCTTTGATACCATGTAAAGATATGTCACCTAGCCTACTTAGCATAGGAGTGGAGGATTGCACAAATACATATAAACAAAACGTCAGCCCATTCCCAACCGTGTGGGACTTTACCCACAAACACTGCTTGTGACACACACCAAAGTTATCATCAAGGCGCGGACACGGGACTTAGGATCACTAGTGACCCAAGCTAACCCTAATTACACATCATTAGCATACTAAAGTAAACTGAAGTAAAGAAATACGACGCAGAAGCTAAATCATCATGTAAACTGAAAAAATATTAGGAATACCCATAAACTCTCAGAATATATATAAAAACTGAGAGTTTAACAACAATTGAAAAGTCAAAATCAAATGCTAAAGCTTAATCTAACTATGTCTGAAAATAGCCTCTAATTGACTAGAAGTGCTGGGACATGCCCCAGCTAAATCTAGCAAAAACTGAAGCTAAAACTAAAAGCAAAGGAAATAAATCTGTCATCTTTGGAGAATGAGGACTCACCACTGATGCTGCTGATGAAGATTGAGAATCAATCTATGCGTAATTTGGAAGATGAGAAACTGAACCTATATCACGCGAAGATGTAGCGCAGAGTATGTGTCAGTACTAGAAAGGTACTGAGTATGCATGATAGAATAAAGCTGAACAATAAACATAACTGAACCAAAGCATATATCTGAGCAATGATAAAAGATAAGCATGACAATATGCTGAGAATACTGAACATGAACTTACCAGATGCAATGACCAAGTTTATAACATGTCGAGACTGAAATCTGATTGGTAACATGGTCAATACAATAGAATCTTACTGTAAGGGAGCTATTAATAGTCGACATAATACCACATGAGCTAAATTTGGAGTCTGATGTATACGCCCCATCGAGAGGACCCAACATACCCTGCTAGAAGTATAAAGGCATAACTGGTGTGCACACTAAAAAGTTATGCCCATTGGGGGAACTTATAAACCTACGGAGGCACGTAGTTTTGGGACTTGAGGGTGATTGAAGCGAGTCCACTCGGTATTAAGTTACTCCCAATTGATTATGTAATTAACAATGTATGACTGAATTTATGTAATACGAGATAGCTCAAAATACTAATGTGCTAACTAGAAATGCAACATTAATGTACTAATATATGAAACATTCAAATCTGAGGCATGTATATCTGAAACAATTGACCTAGCTTGTGTAATTCATGAACTAAAAGAACTAGATAACGAAGGTAGATAACCATGGTTCTGAATTTATGAAAGAATCTACACAAAATGATATAAAAAATCACGATAATATGATTTGGATCATTCTAACAGCTAAAACCCAACAATTTCTAACATGCAAGAAACCCTAGGTCTAGATAATATTAATGAAATCACGATTCTAACTGAATTACTTAAAGGGTGAAAGAAAGTCACTAGTGAAATCCCACATACCTATGACGAAATTCAAGGAGAAATCTTTCGATTTCGGGGCTGGAACTGATGAAAACTCCTTGCGTTCTTGAACTAGGGATTGGTCGACCTTCTCCTCTGATTTGCTCCAAGTTTGATGAATCTTTGGAGAATAATTGATTAGGATAAGTTCTAATTAGTTAACTAGGCTAAAACTGATTAAAACCACATAGTTTAGGGGTCCAACACATAAGGAAAAGACCAAACGACCCTTTACGGTTGTTTTCTTTTTTTTTGGCATCTTCTGCGTTCTGGCTTTCGTAAACAATTCTTATTTCTCTTTTCTCTTCGGTTTTTGCTGACTTATAATTTGTTGAAGCTGCCCACTTGACTAATCGACGATCCGTGGATTGGTCCACTATCCAACTCGTCAATCGACTTTAGAGGATGGGTTCTGAGGGGTCCTGAGCTCTTTACCTACGAACTTATCAACAGCTCGTGGACTGATCCACAATCTGTCCTGTCAGTCCTTCGATCGACTTTAGAAGATGGGTTCTGGGGGTCCTGAAGGTCTCGACCTACAAACTGATCGATGGTCCATGGATTGATCCATGATCCGCCTTATCAGTTTGTTGATTGAATTCTGAGGATGGATTATGGGGAGTCGTTAGGGTCTCGACCTACAGACTGATCGACGGTTCATGGACTAATCCATGATCTGTCCTTTTAGTCCGTCGATCAACTTGAGAGGATGGGTTCTGGAGAGGCTGTATGTGGCCATCCACGGAATTGTGGGTCACCCTACAGTTCGTGGGTTGCACCTGGTTCGGTCTGTTTTTGGATACGAAATATTACAGCTTTCACGCCAAACCCAATGGCACCGTGGATGGAGAGCCCATACACGGGTGTATGCCTGGCTTTGATACCATGAAAAATTACCCTTTTGGGGTGGCTGAGTGGTTTGGGCTTGGGAC
Source organism: Solanum pennellii (assembly GCF_001406875.1). Classification (NCBI taxonomy): domain Eukaryota; kingdom Viridiplantae; phylum Streptophyta; class Magnoliopsida; order Solanales; family Solanaceae; genus Solanum; species Solanum pennellii. The sequence continues at coordinate 67,439,883 of NC_028640.1, read as the reverse complement.
TTTCATGTTGGAGGTCTCAAGTTCGAAATCCTTTGCTAGCGAAAGCAAGGGTTTGCCTTCTGGGTCGAGCTCGTCGTACCGAGCTTACCTAGTGCGGGTTACCTCTCCTCTATGGGTTGCTAGCTATTGCATAGTAGCGGAGTTTTTATTTTATGCGCACCCAAAGGTTAGCGGCTGCGAGTTCCCCTTGTCAACAAAAAGAAGAAGACAATGGAGAAAATCTCCTTATCGTATTATTCCAAGGGTGAGCTATTTGTTGGTGTACAAGTAAATCTATATAAGAAAATGAAATCATAAAATTCCTAAATATATCCACCTATGATTGTATTATGTATATTATGTTAAAAAACTTCTATATGTATTATATAAATATTTAAAACATTAAATAAAGGATTATACGAGTTGTATAAATTGACAAAGAAAGAATGAGATATCATCTCATTTCTGCACTTTTCTCCATCTTTTCTTCCTCACAATCACGCCAACTCTTCTTCATCAACTTTACCAGGTTAGCTTTCACTTTCTTTCTATATACTCTTTTTTTTTTCTTTTGTTTAGAATTTTTACTATTTGTGATGTTGGATTTTACTCCTAAATTAGGGTTTTGCTTGTTAGAGTTACACAAATATATTCCGGATCTCCAAAATTTTTGCCGCACTCATGTCAGATCCTCCAAAAATGCATTATTACTTTTGGTGGATCTGAACTGCACTATGCAATCTTATGATTTGTCCGACCAACATAGATGTGCTTATATATTAATGGTAATGATTTTGCTCTTAATTAAATTGGATCCACCTCCATTTAGACCATTCTTAGCATCTTCCAATTTTCAATTATTAAAAATATTTGCAGGATGTGCTAAGTTAAGCTTCTTCAGTTTCCAAGTGTTGTGGATTGATGTCAATTGAAAAGGGTGTGGTATTTACTTTTTCATGCTGCTTAAATTACCTGCGAAATGGTTGTGTGTGCTTAATTGAGATGGAGAGTTAAGAAAATAAAATAAAACCATTGGTTGGCTAATGGAAACAATAGAAAACTAAATGACTAGTTCTTTACTATGAGTTCCCATCTTTCCATTTTCCTACAAAAATAACATAAATAGCTGCCCATTGATATAAAATCGTCGGCAGATGTATGTCGCACATGTAATATATGTGTATTTGCTGATGAAAATGACCCCACACCAGATTGAGATGAGATTTATGGACTCATTATAAGGTTTGGACAATCCTTTGAACTAGTTTTTGAAGTGTCAATCCTAATTTGACAGTATTGACTAGTGGATGTTACATACTTTTGACTGAGCGGCCAAATGTGTAATCTACTCTTTTTTGTTTAGTTTCATAACATGTTAACACTTCTGCTTGATTTCTTAATTGAAATTTTGTTCTATTGTTTCATGTTTTCTTGATTTGTCCTCTTTCAATATGATTGTAAGTTGTTTCATTCTGTTTATTCTAAGCAAGAGATCTGCTTATATGTCCAGGTATAAGATTGGGACGCAAACCACCATCGGTATGGATTGTCAGCGTAATTTTCCAGAAGATCTGGTGGTTGATATTCTATCGAGGTTGCCAGTGGAATCACTCTTGCATTTCAAATGTGTGTGCAAGCACTGGTATGGTCTCAGCAAAAGTGCAAGTTTTAAGAGAAGTATTTTAATCCGAAGAACAGTGGTGCCCGTCTCCTTGTCTGCGACTTCAAAATAACAAAGATCCCACCCGTCTTCGTAAAGTCTGTGGTGTTCTCCTTGCTCCCGAAAAAATAGTTCTGGATGTGATCCCTAAACAAAAGTTCTCCTTCACCTTCCGAATGTATTTGATATTAATTGTGTTGCTGGCCCAGTTAATGGATTACTCTTAGTGTAGGAACAAATTTTTAGTGACGGTGTCCGCTTGGGATTATGGAATCCTTCCACTAGAGAGTTTCGGCCTCTGCCTTCTGCGCCTTTTAAGATTGAGCACTATCATCGATTCGGGTTGGGGTTTGACCTGTTGACTCAAGATTATAAGGTTGTATGGATTCAAGATTATAAGGGACATGGCGTTTACCCTCATGTCTCTGTCTGTATCTATTCTTCATGCGACGACTCATGGAATAACCTATAATTCCCTCCTTGTTATACCTCAGGTTTGCCCTTTGGCGCCACTTTTCTCAGTGGGGTTTATTATTGGTGTTTATTGCGTGTTAATGAGATGTACAAGATTCACTCATTTGACATGGGCATCGAACAATTTGGGGAGATGCAACTCCCAGTTATTCCAAATGAATACTGGAAGAAGCTTACATTGCGTGGCGACTCGCTTGCAATGTTATCTGGTTATAGGTCTATGACATTCATTTATGAAATGAAAGAAGAGGAAAATTGGTCCAAAGTTGTTACTGTTCAACCTCGTATAAATCCTCGTTGGCCTTGCGACATCTGGGGGAATGATAAGATTGATTTCGAAATTAGAGAAACTAAACAGTTGGTGCTATATGACCTTACAACAAGTGAGGTTACAAATCTTAGAATTCAAATGGACCGAAAAAATTGTGTTTTCTATCACAAGGAGAGCCTAGCTCTAATAAAGAGCGCAGATGAAACTCAGGATCAGGATAATGTTGTCGAGCAAATTGAACACTTTTCAGCGTCGGATCAACTGAGGACAAGGCGTTGCTTACTATTAGGGGTCGACCTTACAGACGATGAACTTAAATAGTTGGCTTCTTGGTTTGGACACAGATTTTTCTAGTAATAAATAAGATTTTTGTGAAATTAGCTGTTATGCTACCTCACTGTAACATTGTGTGTCAATTTAACATTGTTTGTTATTTTGTTGACGAAAAAATACTTGTGGTATTTTTCTATCACATGATTAGTGCAAAATCTGTTTTCCGATTATGACGACATGCAGGATTTTGGAGTACTTATTTTTATGAATGAAAAGAAAAATAGAGTTGTTTGGATTCGGATTGGGGTTTGACCTGTTGACACAAAATTATATAGTTGTTTGGATTCGAGTATCCTGTGATAATTCATATGTCTTTCTCTGTCTTTTCCTCATGCGATAACTCATGGAAGAAGCTACAATTCCCTTCTAGTTATACCTCAGGTTTTCCCTATTCCGCCACATATGTCGACGGGGTTTATTATTAGATTTGTATGAGAGAACATTTTGGGGGAGGCTTACATTGCATGGTGACTCGCTTGCAATATAAGGCAGTGATAAGTGTATGACATCCATATATGAAATGAAACAATAGGGAAGTTGGTTCAAAGTGTTTACTATTCAACCTCGTATAGATGCTGCTCATTTGCCTTGTGATATTTGGGAGAATGATAAGATTATTGTTTCAAGTAATCAATAAGAGAATGTCCATGATTGACCTCTTCAAAATTACCTATGTAATCCTTAAGACTACTTAAATTTTGATCTTGTCTACATAATCAAACAATTTTCCTAACTAGAGTCATTCTTAAGACTTATCTAGGTAAGATATGAAGTGACCATTCCTATGCCCCCTTCACACCTTAACTAGACAACCCTTAACTACTCTAGGTAAGTACCTATTCATTTAACATGCTTCCTAACTTAAATCATTACATTCATTAGTTCATTTAAGAGACATTCATCACATAAGGACATTCAAGTAATGATCTTGGAGAAGACCTAGGGACTCTCACTAACATCTTTAAAACCTATTGTGCAATGTCTAGATAACGTCCCATACCACCACCTAAACTTCATAGAACTTCTTCGATACTAGTAAGAAACCCATATGATGAGAATATGGAATAACCGACATAGATCATGGTAGCAAAGCATGGAATCTGGAGTTGTAACCTACTCCGATGGAGGGTGTTCTACTTGCCAATGGTCGAACTTGGACACATCCCATGTAGGCACATATTTAAGGAATATGAAGGGTTTCCTTGTACTCTAGTCTCGTTCTTCACTAGAGATACTTCCCAAACCATACTCGCTTGGTGCTAGCCTTTGTTCTCATAGAGTAATTCGCATTAAAGAATCATATGAAGGGGTTACATATCTAGTTTATCACTCAATCACATTCACCCTACCAAAGAGGTCCCCTAGGGCTGCCTTACAATGGAGACGAAGATAGCTTAATGACTTTCCTAAGGATGATATGATGCCATTCCATACAACCAACCTTAAGTCCATCTTAATGACTTTCCTAAGGATGATATGATGCCATTCCAGCCAACCAACCTTAAGTCCATCATTCATTACAAGAAGGATACCGTTACGGCTTACGACTTTCGACTTCAAGGTTCATAACCTTACCACTAGGTTTAAGGTTTCACATAAAGGACCTTCTTAGAATCATTCAAGGTCTCATACATACAAGACTAATAGGCTTTAGCATTCTAAGTCAAGACATATCATATTCACATTCATACATGTATCAAGTAAGGGACACAAGTCAACCACACAAGACACCAATACTTCACTTTAGCACATATTGCATATCATTCTAGAAGCACATAGGAATAACCATTATCATCTATAAGTCACACTATACACTACTATAACATCATCAATATAACCACTCATAGACTCATATTGTCAAGTAGGAATAATTATACATTAACTCTAAGACTACACACATAAGGACATAGTCATAGTCTAACATGATCACCTAACAAAATCAATAGAAGAACACATACTTTCACGTTACTCACATGTAGATAGATGTGATCATACTTCATATAAATCAACTACACAAATCATCATTATATATCAAGTAATTACCGACAAGACCATGATCATCATAATACATAAAGTGATGTCGACAAGACCACATCATTCACATAGCACCGCCACCATAAGTGGACCATACCAATCACAACATAATACAAGAGCTAAATTACATAAAATAAGTATAAATAGGGCAACATACCACCAATCCATTCTCACCACTTCAATCCATAGCTAAATCATCCAATTCAATACAAAAAAGCCCTTACCCATGGCCATGAACATCAATTCAATACAAAAACTATAATACTCAATGAATCTAGGTCAATTCTATATAAATTTATGAATCTAATACAACCTATACATCAATTGAATACAATCCTTACATCATTCAATAGCCCATAGAAACTATACTAGAATTCATAAGCATTAAGACAATATCAAGTCAACCATAAAGTAGTAAAAAACTATGGTTCATCAATTACATGGGTTCATAGGTTAATTGAGTTAAAATCATCTAATTAATATAAATATAATCAATATATAATGATTCAAAACCTTTAATGCAAGAACCCACTGATAGATCATAAAATTGGACAAGTTCATCTTTAGAAAACTTTGGAAATATCTTTCAATTTTGGGCTCCTTGATGACTAGAGTTTCAAGGATCAAAAACCATACCTCAATAATGTTAATTCATGAAATTGATGAATAATCACCACTCAAATCTCCAATCCAAGATCTTCCTTGAGTTTTGACTTCAATGGAGTTCTAGAGAATTTCTTAGAGATTTTGGGGTTTTGATTTGGAAGAATGAATTTATCTAGGTATTTTAGGACTTCTAAACCCACTTAAAATAAAATACCCCTAAGTAACCTCCCAAACTCTTATTTGAACGTTGGATCAATTTACCAATTCATCCTTGCAACTTACAGTGAAGCTGCACAGGAACAGACCCATCAACGACTTGTCCACAGAAGAACCCTTTGTCCACAAACGGACAGTCCTGTCTGGCCGTCGTTTGGGACTGAGACTGTCCATAGGGATCTTGGATCCCTAGGATAAGTCTTGACCAACAAATCCCATCGACGGGGCTTTGACTGGCCAACGAGTCGTCGTTTGCCTCAGTCGATTGGGGCTGGTCTTGACAGCCTTTGGCTCTAGGAAGGGTCCTTCCTCAAGGACCCTTAGATGGTCCTTGGGGACTTTTGCCCAGACATTTCCAACTTGAATATGTTTGTATACGAGTTTAGGACCTCTCATATCAATTTCATCAAAAATGAACATGTAAAATTTGACGAAACATGCTAAGAAACACAAGGTCATTTTAAGGCAAACCTTTCGAACGACATGAACGTTCTTGGACGTTTGACCTCCAAACTTCATGAAACATGACACACTGCCTATAAACACTATAATAACTCATATAAGAACCTCATTAACTGACAAAACACATATATAGGCGCATAACAACACATGAGGCACATAGGTGACTAGTCGTCGAACGTGTTGGTCATCTCTTGACATTTGATTTCCTATTCACCTAATACTTTAGACACTGCCTCAATACCACATTATAAACTATTTTAGGACCTTAGGTTATTATGACAAACATGTTAGGCTCTAACTTCACCTAAGTCATTTTTGAGGTGCCACACAAAGTTATCTCTTATGACTTCCCTAAGCTCATCAAAACAATCCCCGTCAATAAAAAATCTTGGTTTTTGAAACTCAAGCCTGTTTAACTTGTGTTTTGAAATCCTTTCAGACTTGGTTCTTTAGATAGGTATTCCATTAAGTTCAGGCTTATCTTTCTGTTTCTTCATCTTTTTTAACTTTTCCATATGTTAGTGAAGCTTGTTGCAGCTTCCCTAGCATCACTAATGATTCCTGTAAATCAAAGGCTCCTTTCAACAAATCTTTAGCAATATCATTGTAATGTCTTTTTATGGTGATACCCTTAGACCATAAGTCAATCACTAAATGGGTTAATGTATTTTTATTTTGGTTGGATCGGATTTTACTAAATGGGTCGGATAGAATACTAAATAGAAAGGAAAATTTAATTACTATTAAAAATATATACACATGGAGCCACATAGGCTCCATTTAGGTGCCACATAGACTAATAAAAATGGTGACACAACAGTTAACCGTACAAGGGAAGATATGGACCCAAAGTTGGATGGTAAGGGAAAATATATCAACAAAGTATGACGAAGGGTACATATGCCCCTTTTTTTAAGAGTTCAAGGGTATATATGACCCTTTCCCGTTTAATCAAACAATTTAAGGTGTTTTAAGTATATTTTTCTTAAAAGTGTTTTAAAAGGTATTGTAGAAACACAACTGATATTTGACTAGACTCCAAAATCATTTTATTTTGGAAAGTGCCTTTAGTAAAAATATTTTTAAATTTATACTTTTGTAAAAAGTAATTTTTGTTTAACCAAAATCTAAAAAATAATTGATTAATCATTAGTTTCACCAAACTAATAAAAATACTTATAAGTGCATTTTTTTCTCAAAATTATCTTTCTACCTTTTTAGCTTCTATAAAATAATTTTTGTTACTTTTCAAAAAAATTTATTATCTCAGCAAAAATCTAATCAAAGATCTTACTTTCTTAAAAGGCAAAATTGCTCATTACCTCCATGAACTTGAAGCTTTTTATTCATTGTCCACCTAAACTATATTCTGTTTTAATCACCCTCAAACTTGTTTATTCCTCCATCGCGTACACCTTTATTGTCCACCTGCTCCAATCGTGACTACACACACGTGACAGGTTGACAAAAGTGGTGATGTGGACTTTCAGCTGGATAAATATTAGCCACCTAGAGAAATAAATATGGCAAAAATAAATATCAATTCTTCTAACCTAAAACTTTTAGACTTAGCTTCTCGTTAAGCTCAAAACTTCTCACTATGCTCCAAGAAGTGTAATCGACGACGAGAAGTTCTTGAAAATTTCAAAGCTTTTGGCTATCTAAGAAGTGTAATCGACGGAGTAAAGGGCAAATTACGCAGAAATCTTTCTGGATTTGGGTCTTCTTAGACTTGACATTGTTCGATTAAATTTCAAAATTGTCTGAAATTCTTAGCAAGTAAGTGCTACTGTTTGATTCCTTTACTGTATCATTTAAATTTTTCCTTATTTTTCGTTTAAGATGTTGCCATAATTCGACTAGGTCTTCATATTTCCGATTGAGTTTCCGGTTGATCTTCCAATAGGGGTTTGATAGTTTTCAACTAGAATTTTCACTTAAGAATGCATTATTATGAACTGTTCAGCTTATGTATGCCAGAGTATTCGGGTTTCTGGTAATTAGTTCAAATAAATTAGGGCTATTTAGTAAAATTAAGATTCTAGGGTTTTGATTTCAATATTCTATTTTGGTATTTTTGAATGTTGAGTTTTTTTTTGTAATTTCCTTATGTATGTTTGTATGATGTTGAGTAAAATCAATATTTTAGGGTTTTAGGGTTCCAATTCATCTATTATGTTTTTGTATTGTTAAGTATTATAATTTCCTTGTATAATTGTATGCTTATGAGTAAAATTTGGTTTTGTTGCCTCTATTTGCCTGTTGTTGTCTCTGTTTTGGTGTTGTTGCCTCTGTTTTGCTGTTGTTGCATATGTTTTGATGTTGTTGACTTGTAAAATAGATTGATTATTATTGTGGTTATAGGTTGACACTATGACTACTAAGTACCTCTATTTAAGGTTCAAAATTGGGTGTATCTTGGTGAGTGAGGTTGGTCCAGTATATGTTGGGGGTAGGACTGAATATGTAGAGAATGTGAATGAAGATCATTTGTCAATTCCTGAACTTGCAGATTATGCTATGTCTTTTGGGATTAGTGAGTTAGGAAAAACTTATGCAGTTCCAGTTTAAATCTTAAACAAAATATTTCTTTTTTGTATTCTATTATTTTTCAAAGGATGCATGTACATGCTTATATAACTACAACTAAGTTACAATATATGGAAAGAACTAATATCTTCCTATTTTACAAGGATTACTATAATCGAGTTCCTTTTTTAAAAGATTACAAAGTATCTCTACAAGTCCTAAAAATATCTCTACACTCCCCCTCAAGTTGGTGCATAGATGTCGAACATGCCCAACTTGCTCTCAAACCTGGAGAACATTTTACTCGAAAACTGCTTTAGTAAGAAGATCAACCAATTGGTCCTCCGATGAATCTTGGGTAACTCTAATATCTTTCCATCCAACTTTTCCTTGATGAAAAATCTGTCTACTTCTACATACTTGGTATGATCGTGTTGTACCGAATCGTGTGCAATATCACATGCAGCCTTATTATAGCAATATAGTTGGATTGGTGCCTTAGATGGATAAACCAAATCTGTTAAGAGAAGTCTCAACCATAATGCTTCACATTTTCCAAGTGCCATTCCTCTGAATTCCGCCTCCGCACTTGAGTGAGCAACAACCTTTTGTTTTTTTATCCTCCATGTAACAAGATTTCCTCCCACAAAAGAAAAATATCCCGAAGTAGACCGTCTATCATCATAGCTCCAACCCAGGATCTGTACATTTTGTGAACAAAATTCCCTTTGCTGGAGCAGACTTCAAATATTACAAGGTGCACATAATTAACTTACCACACTTAAAGAATAAGCAAGGTCTGCTCTTGTGTGTGTGTTAGGTACATCAATTTTCCTATGAGATTTGATCAGGTTCAACACTTAATATCATGCCTTCTTCAACGTACATGTGTATCATCATGTTGGCAAGCTTTCATGTCAGTTTCCTTTTAACAAATCTAAAGTATATTTTCTTTGGGATAAGAAAATTCTTTTAGATGATCTTGACACTTCAATTCCAAGGAAAAACTTTAATGGACCAAGGTCCTTCATCTCGAATTCTTTAGAGAGGTAGCTTTTGAGAGCTTTCCTTTCTTCAGAGTCATTTCCAGTGACCACCATGTCATCAATATATACAATAAGGTTACCTTGTTATTGTCACATCCGGGAATACACCCTAGACGTAACCAGCGTCGTCATCCTCTTTGAGGACTAAGACTAGCCTCTTAGCTTACATCATTACATTCATAGGTCAAATTTAGAGGAAAATTTAAAACTTTTTATTACTTCTACTCAGAGGTTTACATAGACCTCTACACACATAGTATATATATATCGAGTATACATAGACTCTTTGTATATAAAGATTACTTAGTCTTCTACTTCTATTGCACATAGATATATAGAATATAACATAGTCTTAAAATAGTTGTCTCATCTCATAATCATCTAACAAGAGTATATCAAATTGGGCCTAGCCCATACATCAATTCAATAAGACCACATATAGGTCATACAACCTTTAGTACTCAAATGAAAAGGAAAGAAGCATAAGAGTCTTAATACTAAAAATAACATCATAGGCTTGATAGTGGCATCACCCTCAGAAAGTGAGGACCTACCCAACTTGGATGATCAAGAATTTCAAGTCTTCTTCAAAGTCGTCTTCAAAAGCTCTTCAATGATCGAAACCTAAAGTGTTGGGGAAAAGGAAGATGGGGTTAGTACACTACTTGTACTAAGTATGAGACCATATGCACACATACTTTGAAATCATGCTAAGAAAAGGGACATTTCAATAAGTATGCACTTTTCATTAAAAACCTTTATGCACATTTAACAAGACCATACCAACCAATGGGACATGTTCATTAGGTCATAGGTATGTACATCACAAGAACAACAACATCAAGTCTAGTCAAATCAACAAGCATATCATATAATTGAATACATAGTCAAGTAACTCTTTCATCAATTTATAATAGCAACAAGCATGAATAAGAGTACATTTCATCCTAACAAAAGCAATACACTTACCCATGAACCCTATCAAGTCACAAGTGCAATGACCAAGTAAAGCCTCATAAACTTAATCAATCAAGTAACCCAACAAGAAACATGACCAACATCTTACTTCACATAGCATAGAATTTAAGAGTACATATCATTTTACTTTAACAATGTAGACCAACACATATTCATAAGTGAAACTAATTAACATATAGTATCAACAATGTGTAAGTTCATAATATACATATCATATATCATCATAAGCATATTCATACATAAGAACATCCTCCTAAGACTCCCCTCAAGGATAACTAGTGCAATGTTTAGGTAGAGTCCCATAACCCTACCTAGACTAAGCTAGACCCCTTAGGTTATCTTAGTTAGAGTTCATTCCTTTAGTTAATTTTACCTTTTGGGAACATCTTCCCTAACCGACATAGATCACATGATCTAATGTGGAATCCGGTGTCATGGAACCCTACACCGAAAGAAGACGGACTACTTGCTAAGATAGTACCAAAACATGAACATAGCAACTACGTGGATCCACTAGCTAGTATTCCTATGGGGCAACATAGTTCAAGAACTAGGATATATAGTTGGGACCCTCTTTATGCTACATGCATTGTAGTATCAATCTCAAGAGTACATTAGTGATCCTACCTTCCCTATGTGGGAAGGGACACTCCTCACTCCAGTTCACTCGGTGCTAAGCTAGAGTCTCTTTTGAAATGTCTTTATTAATCATCATAGCCTATTATAGGTCATAAGGTCTAACCTTAGTATAAACATCATCATCATCATAGTTCAATAGGAATTGCATGAGTATTGTCCTTTCATTATAATTCATATAGGTGAGGTTAGCACATTAACATTTTCATATCATGATAACGCACATTGGTAAATCATTCACCATCCTTATAACATATACATCTTAAGCCAACACCTCAAAAATCATAGTCAAGACATTTCAATTCAACATCATACCGCCCTATCAATCCTAATACAAGGCATACTCCAATACAACATCATGACTTAATCACAATTAACCATAATTTGAAGTAAAGGATAGGGATCATAAGACTTACCAAGTCTCCTTCACAATTCATCATCAAGGTCTTACCATCAACCCTTAATTCAACCCAATTAGGATATAACATCATCATAATTCAATGAACAACATGATAACAAGGCTAGAAGAATCACTACATCACAATTCAATACTAGATCATAGCTTAAGACAAAATACTTAGGTCAAACTTACAACATACTCTATGACCTAGATCACTTCTCAAGAACTAGCATGAAATGACTATAAATCACCATAATTCATTCATTTTTAGTATAACAACATCATCTAGTAGTAATTAAACCCATAACCAAGTCAATTGAACCAATATAACCTAATTCATATCAAGATCATAACATAGGGTTAAGGGGTAAATGTCATCTTCGACAAACTAGACCAAACCATCAAGATATATCATAATAAAGTTAAAATACATGTTAATATATTCATAATACCCAAAATAAATAATAAACAAATCAATTCATAACATCAATTTCGAGATTGGATGAAATCCACGTGAAAACTCAACTTCTGAAATCAATTTGATGGAACCCTTTGAGGAAAGAGGTCTCAAAGGTGAATTAGATCCATACCTTACTAATTGATGAATATTGATGGTGAAAATTGACTCTTTGCATCCCTTAAACCTTCCCCTAGCTTGGTCTTCAATGGAGTTCTTCACTAGAGAGAGAAAGAAGAGAGTTTGGGTTTGTGAGTTATGAGATTTTAGTCAGTCTTAATTAGGTTAGGACTTTATATAGGTTGTTAACTAAGATAATTAGACCTCCCTAATCCACCAACTAATTAAATAACCCTTTAATTAATTAATTAATTAGAACTAACTTAAAATGTGCAGAAAATCTCAGCCCTCACATACGAGACCTCGACCAACGGTCCGTCTGTGAGTCGACGACTGACACCCTTCCGTGCTGCGCATCCGTAGGTAAGTTCAGTGACTGGTCCAAATGGACCATTAGCCAAAATGGCTAAGTGTTGGTTGACGGATGACATCGACACCCCGTCGATCTACACACGCCTCATTGACTCTCTTCATGGATGCACACTATCCAGGTAGTGCTTTTGACCCCAAAATGCAAGGGTCCTCCTCAAGGGCCCTTGGTTGGTCCCTGTAGAGTCGTACCCAGGAGTTTCGACCATGAATCAACTTAAACACATGTTAGACACCCTTCCACTAAATTTCATGAATTTTCAACTCCTAAAATCTAGTCAAATAGGCTAAGGAACTCTAGTATCTCCTTGAACTAGTTTTCAGACGTCATGGACGTTCTTGGACGTTTTCGTTTCTAAAATCCCTAAATGACTTATATTCATTAAAATGGACTTTAAAACTGTTTCTAAATCTTATGACACTTATGTTAGGCTCTAGAACACGTCTTGGATTTTAGAAGTGTTACAGTTGTGTCTTCAAGAACAGTGTGATCAGTGTTGCTTTGAGTATAGCCAAATGCCTTCGTAAATTTGATGAATTTTTCAAACCACGTTCTTGGTGATTGTTTCAGTCCAAAAAGGGATTTCTTCAATCTGCATACTTTATGATCATGTGATCTCGATATTCCTTACCCTGGAGGATAGTCCATATAAACTTCTTCAGACAATTCACCATGTAGAAAAACATTTTTCACATCAAATTTGTACTGGCCAATCAAAATTTGCAGCCAAGTATAATAGCACTTGAACTGTGTTGATTTTTGCAACAGGTGCACATGTCTCAGTATAGTCGATTCCATAAGTCTATGTATATCCCTCAGCCACCAACCTCTTTTTGAATCATTTTATCATACCATCTGCTTTGTACTTGAATGTATACACCCATCGACATTGAATTGTTTTCTTTCTTAGTGGACAATTGACAAGTTCTCATGTATCATTTTTTTTCAAGAATTTCATCTCTTCATCTATAGTTACTTTCCACCTGGGATCAGTTAAGGCTTCCTGCACATTGTTAGGAATAGATAATTGATTTAAAATGACTTATTCGATTTCTACAAATGATGATTAGACACAAAATGGCTCAATGGGTATCTAGTCCTACCAGAAATTTCTGGTTCGTAGGTGGGTTTAGGAAGACCTCTATTGTGTGGTGGTGGTAGTTGTTTGACTGATGGTTCAGGTACAAAATCAGAAACATTATGAGTTGGCGACGATTGATTTGGTACATCAGTTGCTTGTTGGGTGAGGGGTTCATGTGATATTGGACTAACTTATCTAATTTCTTGAGTTCCTGTAGCACCCAAATCTTCTTTATCTATTTCCTGATTTTCAACATTACCCAAATCGGATTCTACCATATCTTGGTTATGTCTCATTTCTTGATGTTCACCATCACTAAAATTTGATTCATCTACAACTTGGTTACTAGGTGTAGAAAATATCCAATTTTCATAATTTAGAGACAAAATATCCTTCACGTCCTCCCCTTTGAGTTTTGTTTCATTAGAAAAATACATAGACTCTTCATGAAAAACAACATCCATTGTAACAAACATTCGTTGACTTGGAGGATAAAAATATTTGTACCCCTTTTGATGAGTAACATATCCCAAGAAAACACTCCGCAGTGTACGAGGGGATAGCTTACTGCGTTGATGCTTATGAAAATGTACAAATGCTATACAACAAAAAACACGAGGAGTCAAATTTAGGACTGCCGGTGCAATCACCGCTTCAGCAATAGCTTAAGATGGTGTTTCAAAGTTAATTATGCTAGAAGGCACTCGATTAATTAAATATGTTGCACAACTGAGTGCTTCTCTCCAATAACATTTTGGCAGATGAGCTTCAATCAATAGAGCACGAACAACTTCTAACAACTGACGATTTTTTCTTTCGGCTACCCCATTTTGTTGGGGTGTATTAGGACAACTAGTTTGATGAGCAATTCCATGTGTTTCTGAATATCACTTAAGTTCACAGCTGGAATACTCTCTCCTTTTGTCACTACGTAGAACTCTTACTTGAGCAATATATTGAGTGCAAATCATTTTATGAAACTTTTGAAACAACAAATTTACTTCACTTTTGAACTTCATCAAACACACCAAGTCATTTTAGTACAATCATCTATAAAAGTAACAAACCAATGAGATCCACCCGAAGTATTCACCTTGGATGGAACCCACATCTTAATGTATAATCATAAAAAATTGAACTTTTATTCATTTTTAGTGAAAAATGGACACGATGACTCTTTGAAAGTTCACAAACATCACAATGGAAATCAGAAAAATCAAATTTTGTAAATAACTCAGGAAACAATTTATTAAGATATCCAAAAGAAGCATGTCCGAATCGTGGATGCCATAGCCAAATATCATATTTCCTTGTTTTGTCCTCACAGCTAAACGCATCAACCGATAAAGCTTGGCGCAACTGATTAGAACATTTTGACTCCAAATTCAAGTAATAGAACTTCTCTCGTCTAGTACCATAACCAATCGTCTTTCTCGTCTGGATGTCCTTAAACACACAATAGTCAGGCCAAAATATCACAACACAAGATAGAGTAGTGGTAATTTGAGAAACAGACAAAAGGTTACAGTCCAACGATGGAGCTACTAAGACACTGTCTAAAATTAAATTATTAATGAGAGACAAAGATTCTTCCCCATTGATAGGTTCCGAAGAACCATTCGCGGTGGAAATATACTTTTGTGATGATGGTTTAAGAGATGAATCTTGTCTAGAATCAAATGTCATGTATCCATAGCTCCGAAATCAATTATCCATGTACTATTAGAAACAAGTGCAGATGAATTAAAATCCTTACCATTGTTACCACTCGTTACTACCAAGGCTGTGGATTGTCAAGCAACATATTCCTTGGCATTTGTTTCTACAATTACAGCAACGGAACTCTTGCTTGCATTTCTCTTTCTTAAGGTTATGATCCCACCATTCTGGATATCTCATTATTTCAAAACAATGATATTTTGTGTACCCTGACTTATCACAATGAGTTCACTTATAAGTGGCCTTGATACCCTTAGACCTCATTCGATCTGGTCGATTTTGATTAGATCTATATTTGCTCACCATGGTTGCTGCTTCAGATTTTTCAAGATCTCTATTCACTGTTGCATGCCGAATAGATTCACGACGAACCATTGAGTAACATTCTTCTAATTCTAGAATAGGACCCTTCCTTAAGATTTCCACACGAAACTGTTCAAATTCACCATCCAAACCAGCAAGAAAGATGTGCACCCTTTGTCGTTGAACAGACTTGCGGTAAGAACTGGAATACTTCTCATTTTCCATGATCACCTTATCATAGTGATCCAACTCACACAAAAATTCAATCAATTCTCCATAGTAGGAAGAGAGAGATCTGCCATTTTGTTTGCCAGAATAAGCTTTTTGATTCAAAGTGCAGACATGTAGTTCATCTGCTCCATCATAGAAGGCTGTTGACAGAGTTTTCCATATTGCTCGAGCAGTAGGTAAGCAAATATATCGCTTCATAATCTCAGGAGACATAGACATCAACAACCACCTCTTAGCCTTTTGATTGTCTGTGTACCAGTTCTCATATCCTTCATCTTTTTTAATAGGTGGTTGTGTATTCCCATAAAGAAAGGAGAGTTTTTCTTTTTCAACATTATGCATCTCTATTATTGGAGACCACACATCATAATTTGTTTGATTTAGAACAAGTCCTGAACTGAAAGAGGAATTTTCAGATTGAATGATAATCGGGGTAGAGTTAGAAGCATCTGATTTGCCAATGACTCTGATACCAAGTTCGAATCTTGAACATAATATTTATTTTTTGTATTATATTATTTTTAAAAGGAGACATGTACATATAACTACAACTAAGTTACAATATATGGAAAGAACTAATATCGTCCTATCTACAAAGATTACCAGAATAGAGTTTCTATTAAAAAAGAGTACATAATATCTCTACAAGTCCTAAAAATATCTCTAGAATCTCTAGGGGATGATCTGGTGGTATTGAAAAATGACATGACATTGCCACATTGCATTATTTATGCATGATGGGGACACAATAGATACTTTGTTGCCTTTGTTTTCCTTGTTGTCTCTGTTTTGGTGTTGTTGCCTCTGTTTTGCTGTTGTTGCATATGTTTTGCTGTTGTTTCCTTGTACAATATATTGATTATTATTGTGGTTATAGGTTGACACTATGACTACTAAGTACCTAAATTTAAGGTTCAAATTTGGGGGTATCTTCGTGAGTGAGGTAGGTCCAATATATGTTTGGGGTAGGACTGAATATGTTGAGAATGTGGATGAAGATCATTTGTCAATACCTGACTTGCAGATTATGCTGTCTTTTGGGATTAGAAGTTATTATGCCGTTCCATCTCTAGGGGGTGATCTGGTGGAATTAAAAAATGACATCGGCATTTGTAACATTGCATTATTTATGCATGATGGGACACAATTGATATTAATATGTGTCATGACACTATTCTGGAGGATGTCGGTTCAACTGAAGGTCAAATTAGTCAATATTTAAGTTAAGTGGGTGAGTCTTTTAGTGCACATGGGAAATCTGATGGTTTTTAACTGCACAACCAAAAAGACCATATCTACGGTTAGGTTTCTATTCTTCCTTTCCATCTAGTGAAAAAGTTGAGAATGATGGGGTTGTAGGTGTCCAAGAAGCAACTGATGATGTTAATTTTTCAATATGCTGGACTGATACTGAAGAAGAAGTTGAATAACTGTCCAACAAAAAACTAAACCTTCTATTCAAGAAAAAGTTGAACCAAGTGCCAAGAAAATGCAGAGGAAGATATAGACAATAATTCTATTTGTTTTGACCACTCTATTGACTATGGAAGTGATGTGCATGAGAAGTTGAGGATTGTTAAGGAAGATGTGAGAAAGTTTAGAGAAAGTAGGAGGAGAAAGAAGAAGGAAAAAACAAAAGGTTTTTTAGGTGAACTTGAACTTGATGAGGGTATGAAAATATTGAAAAAGGCAAAAGAAAAAAATTCAAAAAATAAACTAACAGAGGATGAGCCATACTATGACAGTTCTAATTGTGATAGTTTTCAAAGTGATGAAGAAGAACCTATTTCTGATGTGAACTTGAAGGAGGGAGTTTAAGAGGGAGAAAGAAGAGTGATAGAGTGATATATGATTCTACTTGTGATATTGTAATATGGAAGTGTGGATTGGTATTTTAAAATGTAAAGGAATTTAGAGAGGCAATTATAAAATATGTTACAAAAAAAGGAGTTGTGTTAGGCAAGTATGTGAATGAGAGTAGAATTAGGCAAGTATGTGATTGAGGGTACTAGAGTAAGAGTCAAGTGTAAAATGGTTGTCCATGGATGTTGTATGCAAGCTAGGATGGGAGGAGTGAAAATTTCACTATCAAGACCTTGCGTTTATAACAATTAGATTCACAATAAAAATTTCAACGACCTTGCTTATAACAATTAGATTCACAATAAAAATTTCAACGACAAACTAAGTAAAAGAACAATATCAAATTACATATCAAACTAATGTCCAATATCAGTTTTAACATCCATCTACACTACAACTGTTTTTCTTGTTTGTTGGTCTTCTTCAAAAGACCCAAATCACAGTATTCACATGGCTAGGGAATTCTGGATCATATCAATCGAAAAACTTATAAGGAGTTTGAAATAAGGACTTGCATTTCATAAAATCAATGTTTTTAAAAAATTACATAATAAAAATTGGCAAACTAAAAACAAAAAAAAAATGAAATAATACATACCTCATAATGTCTACAATCGAGAAATCTAAGATAAAAATGAAGTCTTACAATAATATTGTTAAGTAGTATAAATATAAATATTACTTGAGTAAGCCTTCTCTAAATTAATTAGAGGATACATGAACCAACAAAACATAAATACTACAAAATCAGCAAGACAACTGAAAGAAAGTGTGTTCTATTTTTCTTTGGTATGTTCTCACTTAATGAAGTCACAATTGATCTAATAAGTGACTTAATTTTTCACCAAGTAAAGATGATACTTGGTCACCAAGTAAAGACAATGCTTTGGTAAGGCAATACTTGGTCACCAAGTTGGATAACAAAGTTGTAGGAATGTCACATGTTAAATGTTATACTTTGGCTCAAAGTAACTAAATCTTTTGAATAATTGTAATATTGCTAACGCAGTGTATGGTATTAGTTGTTTCATCTCCAAATTATTGACAACGTTAAAAACATCTTAATGAACTTAAATACACCTCGGATCTTGAAATACAACCCTAAATGCTCGTTAAATTTAGGTGTGTTTTCAATGCTTTTCTCGGCTTTTTATTAAGAGTCTCTTGCTCCTGCAACAGTTTGAAACCACTTGTTATGTCTTGTGGTAGGTTGGGGTTGTATCTAAGTCTAGTTAGTCAAGTAGATGAGTGTTTTCAAGCCTATCAATAGTTCGAGGATGAAACTTATAATTTGTGCCAAGTTAAGGGATTTTTTCAATACTTCTATCTTTTAACTTCAAGATGAATTAGTTTTTGGTTTTACAGTTTTTTTGACCACTATTTGATAGTCAAAATGATTTAAAGATAATGATTTGTTCTGTTGCCATGTTCTGCCAATGTTAATATAGAGGCTTTTGGTGGTTAAGTATACTTTAACTGTTTAAGTAGTTCTATTACAATGAAAATCATTGCATTAAACCAAGCCTGTTGGTGGATCTAGTATTTACATAAGCTGCTAAGGAGAACGAATACCACATTTACAATTAGTATGCGCAATGTTATCTGAGATGTACAACAAAATTTGGCCAATAGATTTGATACAGTACCATGTCCGTATGTTATATATCTTTATGGAATGATGTGTGTAGGTCATTGTAAAATGTCACTGTATATTCAATCCTCTTCCTCACTTCATTTTGCTCTGTTTGATTTTTTCTCTCATTTTTCTGCTGCAGGTCCTGATCTTGGCCTTGCATTATAATACTCCCTTCAACGGTGAGACTTACTTCTGCTGATATTTCCTATAGCTTGTTATCTTCTTTGAGCTTTTTTTCCTATGGTTCCATTCTACTTGATTATGCGAATCTATACTATAAATAATTTTAGAATCGATCATCAAATGTTATTGGTTTTTTGGACTAATGTTGGGAATGGATCCTCTCGTTAAATGCATGTTTTCTAGACACGTTCTCTTTCAATATGTATCTAAGTTGTCTCATTCTGTTTATTATTCTAAACGAGAGATGTGCTTATATTTCCAGTAAAATATTGGTGAGCAACGGACCACCAGTATGGATTGTTATTGTCCTTTACCAGAAGATATTGTGGTTGATATTTTATTGAGGTTGCCAGTGGAACCACTCTTGCGTTTCAAATGTGTGTGCAAGCACTGGTATGCTCTCATCAAAAGTGAGAGTTTCATAGAGAAGCATTTTCATCACAAGAACAATCGTTCCCGTCTCCTCATTTGCAACTTGAAACTTGAAGCGGAAGAACACATCGACTTTCAGTCTGCTGTAGTCTCCTTGCTACCTGAAAAAATAGTTTCGGGTGTGACCCCTGAAGAAAAAATTCTCCTTTATCTTCCAAGGGTCGATTATTTTAAAATTCTTGCTGGCCCAGTTAATGGCTTATTCTTAGTGCAGGAAATCTTTTTTGAACACGGTGAACGCTTGAGTTTGTGGAATCCTGCCACCAGAGAGTTCCGACCTCTGCCTCCTGCGCCTTTTGTGACTGAGCACTCCTTATGGAACTATGATCATGAATTTGGATTGGGGTTTGACCAACTGACTCAGCATTATAAGGTTGTTTGGATTCGAGTATTCTTTGAGATCCGGGAACAAGGACAGGGACAGAGACGGCGCGCTTACCTTCATAATTTTGTCTGTGTCTATTCCTCATGCGATAACTCATGGAAGAGCCTACAATTCCCTTCCAGTTTTACCTTAGGTTTTCCCTATTCCGTCACATATCTCAACGGGATTTATTATTGGATTTGTAGGAGCGACGATAATAATATATGCAAGATTCAGTCATTTGCCATGGGCAGCCAACAGTTGGGGGAGATGCAAGGCCCAGATATTCCAGGTGAACACTGGGTGAGGCTGACACTGCGTGGAGACTCTCTTGCAATGTTAGTCAGTGATAAGTGTATGACATCCATATACGAAATGAAACAAGAGGGAAGTTGGTCCAAGGTGTTAACTGTTCAACCCCGTATAGATGCTGCTCATTTGCCTAAAGGTATTTGGGAGAATGATAAGATTGTTTTTTACCTCAGAGAAACGTCACAGCTGGTGCTATATGACCCTACAACAAGTCAAGTTACGGATCTTGGAATTCAGCCGAGGCTTATGGGCTGTGGTGTTTTCATTTATCAGGAGAGCCTAGCTCTAATTACGAAAGGGAATTAGTCTCAAGACTAGGATAATACTGATCGATCAAATGAAGTAGTACAACTATTTGGTGGACGAGTGCTAATATATTCGCTGGATGAACCTATTATTATTGGGTTATTGGCTTCTAATCATTCATCATGTCCTATTTATACTTTGGTCATTGATAAGAACATAAAGTTTATTTGTTTCATACATCTGACTAGTTGCTGAATTATTGGCCAAATGTATAATTTACCCTTTTTTTTTTGCTAAGTTTGATAACATGGTAAAACTGCTGCTTGATTTTTTTTCTTGCGCTTTTGTTCTATTAATAATGCATGTTTTCTAGATCTTTTCACATCAATATGTTTGTAAGTTGTGTCATTCTGTTTATTCCAATCAAATATTACCAGGTAAAAGATTGGGGAGCAAACAGCCACCGCTATGGATGGTCATTATCCTTTACCTAGAGATATTGTGGTTGATATTCTATCAAGGTTGTCACTTCCGTTTCAAATATGTGTGCAAGCACTGGTTTCCTCTCATCAAAAGTGTGAGATTCAAAGAGAAGTATTTTCATCAGAAGAACAATTGTGCCAGTCTCCTCATTTAAAGTAGCTTTTGGCACAACACTTATTCATAAAGTATGTTGTGTTGCTGGCTTATTCTCACTGCAGGAAAAAATTTACCCCTCATGTCTATGCCTGTGTCTATTCCTCGATTTAAAATGAGAGGAAACCTCGATTTCTAAACGAGTTCATGAAGTGTTTTTGAGTATCCACAGTAATAAATAACAAAATTATAAAATTGATTTAAGAATTTTATCAATCATTTTCTTCATCTTCTTTGCATGAACCCTCTTGTTTGAGTCCAACCGGACTCCCCTCTCTTATATTTTCCTCTCTTCAAGTCAACCTTATCCGAGTTCCTCATTATTATGTTTCCCATAACCCATAACTTTTGTTAACCTTTTCTCCAACTTAGATAAATCCTTGGGAGTATTTTAATGACTCTACTATTTCGTTATTTGTTTACTTTTAGTATTGAAATTTTCAAAACTCATTTAGTTAAACAATCTAAGCTTATTAGAATAACTTAAACCTTTCATGTTCTTTCATAGTTATTTAAAAGCTTTAATCCATTTGAATTAATTGTATAGTTCAAAAACTTGACTATGGATAAAACTTAAGATTACTCTTGATATTTTTTACAAGTGACGAGAAATTTTTGTCTAATTTTTAGAACAAGATTTTTTAAGGAACCTTTTTATAAAATTAGCCAAATTTTTAAATCCGTCGGTCAACCGCGCGATAGTAGATTTTCTAAGATGTACAAACGCGTCCTTAGAGAATGACATGAACCCTTACCCGACTCTGGTTTTATTTAAAACTAGTGTATTTAGCCGCGCTTCACGCGGTTATAAAAAGGATTAAAATAAATTACATATCAATATCAATAATTACTTTAATAAAATAATTTTTTGTTAATCACATAAGCTATGAAAAATATTTAGATTAAATATGAAATTTATTAACAAATAAATATATGTGAACTTCGAAAAGTTAAATATTAAAAATAAATTTCATAGAGAATAAGGGAAGAATTGGGTAATATTAGAACTATTTAAATGTAAACTTGTGATCATTTTCTTCTTTTTTATTTGAGATTTTCTTAGTATAATTTATATATATTTATGTAAATTGAAATCTGATTGTTCTTTTATGCTTATTTGTAATCTTTTTAATTATATTCTTAGTATACTTTTTCGGCAATGTGTAACTCGGATTGATATTAATAGTTAGTATTCATGACTATATAGTTAGCCAACACTATTATAAATCATTATCCACAATTACTATTACTTGTCCTCGTCATCACCCAGTCATCACAAGTTTAAATTATTTTTATTATACAACATTAGATTAATTTAATATTTGTATTAATAACTTTTTAATAATTAAATTTTAAATAAAGTTTAACAATCTTAATTAGTTAAATTTCATATATTATTATTATTATTATCATTATACTTAGGTTTAGATATTTATATTGGAAAAAAATGTAAAATTTGAAAATAACATCAAAGAGAACAAAAGAGAGAATTAACTACACAAAAAAGATTAAAGAAAACGACACATCCAAAATTCCTATTTCTTTTAATTTTATTTGGCTTAAACACAAAATATTAAAAAGTATATTTCACATTTTAAATAAATATTACCTTTAATATAATACATTTCTATGAATAAAAAGTCACAGTAATTAAGAGGATTAATAATATGACTTTGAACTTTTCTAACATAATAAGAGTAATATTTGTACATTATTACACAAATTAAAAACATTAATTATAGAAAATGAAATGACAAACAAATTAGAGTTATTGAGACAAATATTTTATTATAGGTAAATAGAAAGGTAGGAAACCAACTACACTTTTAAAATTATAAATTAATTGCAATTTTAAAATAACTTTAGAACTCCCGAAAAATAACAAATATGAAAAATATAAAGACTTATTAATAAACAACTTGAAATCTTCTAAAAAGAACAACAAAAATGAAAACTTAAAGAATTGCAATTTTACATATCAATAAATAATTTATTTTAAATAAAACCATGTGTATTTTCAAAATTATAAATTAACTTTACATTCTTATATGTTGTATCATATTTGTTAGAAAAAATTGTTTCACCGGACTATGAAAGTATGTGTACGTATTTCTTTAAGTAACATATCAATATTTATTTACTCATTTTCTACTTTTATGTTTTAAAATATTATGTGTCACAAACACAATAAACTAATATTATCAATAAAAAAGTGAGAGATGAATTCACCTGAACAAATTATTATTTTTGAAGAGTGTTATCATTATAATATAATTAAATTATATAAGAATCATATAGAGGTCTAAAGAGAATAAATTAGATATTTTTCTTAGAAAAACTCAGGATTTGTATCTTCATGAACGCAAATAAATAATATTAAATGTATGATTTAACAAAGAAAGAGTTGTAATTATATTATACATATCAAATTATTTTTCTTGTATACTCAAATTATGCAAAATTATATAACCATTTTCATTATAGATATATCTCCTATAATCGGCATATCTGATTAAATAAGTTAAAAATTATCTACCAAAAGAAGAAAAAGATAAAGAATAAAGAGAAAATTACATTTAAACACATATAATTATTTTTGACAAAACATAAATAAGTCCAAAAGGAAATAATATAATAGAAACATTACTTCTTAAAGACCTAAAAAAATAAAGAATAATCACTATATAGCTCAAAATACATTAATCTCAATATCTGGATATTTTCATTTCATCCTATATACAAGAGTCAAGAAAATAATAACAAATAAATTATTAGTCCTAAAATGAGTCTCAAAGTTAACAAAACAAAATATTATATCTCATAAAGAATAAGGGAAAATTACATTTAATCATAAATTTTCCTACATAATTATTTTTGACAAATAATCAATATATATAGCTCAAAATACATTAATTTTCATCGCTTGATATTATCATTTCATCCTATATACAAGAGTCGAGAAAAATAATAACAAATACATTATTAGTCATCAAATGAATCTCAAAGATAACAAAACAAAATAATTTATCTAGAAGAAACGAAAATATGCTGACATATTAGCCTTACTTGCTAATTGAAAGTAATATATGAAATAATATTTGAAAAATAATGCACCTCAAAGCTTACAAATATTGTAACATGTCTTCCACTGATTCTCTAACCAAAAATGACTACAAAATAACACACAATTTTAGTGTGATTTTATAGTGTTAATGTAACCTTTCACATTAAATAATTAGAAGTTATGAATATGAAAGGTTTGAGAGTTATGAATATTGTTAATACTAATTTAAGAATAGAATTTATGTATTGAAGAGGTATAGGTTTATAAGAAAAAAATAATTGAAAAAAATAAGAAAAAATGTCAAGTAAAAGAAGAAAAATAGAAAAAATGAATGGAGGTCATGGAGAGGTGCCACATCACCTCCTCTATGATCCTCATTTATATAGATATATAGATGTTTTATTTCAGAATTCCCTTTTAAATGGTTTTTCTTATTTTTTTTCCTAATAAAATTAAGCGACGACTCCAAAATTAGTCATTTTTCTAGAAAAATTGATAAATTTGTCAAAGTTGCGAAATCAATTTCGAAACCTTTAGTTCGTAACCGATATGTGTGTGTGTGTTTGTGGGGTTTTCTAGTTATTTGTATTTTGAACAATTTATAAAATTGAATACATATTAAAATTACAACTTGTAATTTTTATGTGTTAATGTAGATGGTTTATTCAATTTTACTATTGTTTTTCGTCTTTTTATTTTAAAAGTTGATAGTTGATTTTTGTAAGAACTGAAAATTGACATTTTGTACGAGATCAATTTAATAAGATGACAATTATCTATTCTCAAATAATTTAATTTTAAAAAGGAAAACATGACAACAAAATTATTCTTCACATATATAGCTAGTTAGAAGGTCATAAAAAAGATAATATTGTCCAACAATTATTTACCTTAAGCCAATTGCATAACAATTCAAAGGTATAGTTGGAAATAAGTTTTTTTTTTATACAGTTTGAATCCAAACGCAAGTTAATGTGGGAAACAATGAACCGACTACTTGGTAAAAATAATCCATGCTCTATTAATCCCAATATTACTAATCCCTGCATTATAAATCTTTGTACGAACGACCCTTGGAATCATTTATACCCTCAGTATACATCAGATTCTACTCGAAAAACACAACTAACAACATCAATCAATCTCAAGAAAACTCCAACAAGACAACCCACAAGAATTCAAATGAATTTCATTAAGAACTCAAGGATTTACTTTCAAATCTAAGAACATCACTGAAATTGAATCATGATTGGCGCGTGGGTGAACTAAGCCAACGCTATGTGATCTCACATACCTTGTAGGGATCACCCCGATGAAATCCACAACGCGATGATCTCGACGAATCTACGTTCTTCTCTTTTCTCCTCTTTTTTTCTCTTCTCTCAAAACCCTAACTCTTTTTCCACAAGAGAAAACTGACTCAATTCAGTTTAGACCCCAAAGTAATTACCAAAAATGAATCAAAATAAAAAGCTACCCTTTCAAAATACGGATATGGACTTTCTTTATCTAACAACCCAACTTCCGAAGGGAATAACTCACTCATACGAATGTGGAATCGCGTAAGCTTAGCGGCGTTTGAAAGATTATTCCAAGAGCTTTCCAAGCATATATGAAAGTACACCTAACTCATCTTGAGATAGAAGTTATGTCTATTTAAAGTTGACCAAAAACTCACTTGGCCTAAATCAAATTCCCAGATTTTCATTATTTCCAAAAATGACTATTTCTAGTTCTTATTTTCTTCCTAGCTTTTTTAATTTGCGAGATGTTACACGATACATGTTATATATGATTAATTTATCGAGTTCGGAAAAGAAAAGGATTGTTAGTATGTTCTTTTATGTTAGGAATAATTCCTTGTTTACTCTTATTAGCTTAAAAAAGAAAAAAACTATTTCCTTAAAAGAAGAAAGAGGATACCAAGTTTCTTTGTTTTTTTAGAAGATGAAAGAAGCAAATAATAGTGTTCAATAGTTATTAATAGCTATTGATGATGTTTAATGACTGTTGATTACCCTTAGTGCTTAATGACTATCTAAATACACTTAATAATATTTTGTGGATGGTGATAACTATTGATCATGGTTACGTTGTTGGAGACCCTTAACGGTGTCAAATACACTTGATGATATTTAATGGTTGTTGATGACTATGGATCATGGTTGTTGAATACACTGAACGATGTCTAAATACACTTTAAGGTATTTAATGACTATTAGTTATGACTAGAAACATTTCATCTTTCAGACCTTCCCTTCTACTGAAAAGTATAAATAGGGTGGTTTTTTCTGAAATTTTCTTGTCATCACAAGACTTGATTGAGATAGTTAGTCAACAATTAGTAGAAGACTACAATCCTGGAGTCTCAAGGTCCCTGAACGAGTTGTGTGAAAGCTACAAAAGATTTTTCGGAATGTATGCGTCCACCAGTGATCACAGAACCAGGTCCCTCAAAAGAATAACAGTGCAGAAGTGTAGAAAATAAATAGCACAATATAAAACAGGCACAAGAGTTTTATGTGGAAACCTCCTTACTCATGGGAGTAAAATCACGACCTGTCAAACAAGATTTTCAAACTGTTTTCACTAATCTTCTCAAGAAAAAGCGAAACACAGTTTACAACCACAATTGTGATATTAACACCCTAATCCCACACTGAGTAGTACTCCTATTACTTAACCGAGCCAAAGCAATAATCCTATTGCCCAATGAACCAACTAAATCTAGTTGATATAGACTTTAAGAAGCCCCAAGGGTAACTCTAGCCACCAATTATGATCTCCAAGACATGATCTAAACAAGCAACAACTCTGCTGCACCACATATCAACTACCTCTAGTTGAATTTCCTAGGTAACTCTACCCAAGAGAACACCAAAACAATGGTGTAAAAAGGCTTGACCAAATCTTAAAAGATTCAACTAACTAACTCTAGTTAATACGACTCAAACTAAATATTTGGACAAGCAAATGATTTACTATCCTTTATAACTTATAAGTAGATTTACAATGTAAGCACATATGACACAAAGCTCAATATACAACAAGACTCTTCTTCACTCCATCTGGTCTCCTTGTTGAGTTGAGCAGTTTTATTCCTTGAAGATTATTCTCTTTGAAAGCTTAAGAATTTTTTTTGCCAAATCTTGAGTTTCTTTTACTGAGAAGAGACTATATAAAATTAACACTAACTCGTTGAGACAACCCTATTGGCTTAAAAACTGTTGTTTAGAAAAGTTGTGCACCTACGACATCATAGATGAGAAATTTTCTGACAGCTATGTTGTCACCTTTACATGTAAGCAATCTTGCAGGTACCAAGTCCCTAGCAATGTTCTTTGTGAGTTCTTGGAAGGCTTGCTGACTCACTCTCTTTTTGAATGAATGAATTAATTTGTTATTTGTCATTTTCATTAGCAAATATACACATATATCACATGTACAATATACATATGCCGACTAGTTTTTTTTGGGGATGGGCAGCTATTTATGTTATTTCCGTAGGAAAATAAAACGATGAGAATTCTTAATAAAGAACTAGTTATTTAGTTTTCTTTTATTTTCATTACCAATCAATGAAAACAATAGAAAACTAAATAACTAGTTATTTACTATGAGTTCCATCTTTCCATTTTCCTACAGAAATAATATAAATAGTTGTTCGTTGATAAAAAATCGTCGGCAGATGTATACAGTACATGTGATATATGTGTATTTGTTGATTAAAATGAACCCACACCGGATTGAGACGAAATTTCTGGACTCCTTATAAGGTCTGGGCAATCCTTTCAGCTAGTTTTTAAAGTGTCAATCCTAATTTGACAGTATTGACTAGTGGATGTTACATACTTTTGACTGAGTGGCCAAATGTGTAATCTACTTTTTTGGCGTAGTTTGATAACATGTTAACACTTCTGCTTGATTTATTTGCTGAAATTTTGTTCTATTGTTTCATGTTTTCTTGATTTGTCCTCTTTCAATATGATTGTAAGTTGTTTCATTCTGTTTATTCTAAGCAAGAGATCTACTTATATGTCCAGGTAAAAGATTGGGACGCAAACCACCATCGGTATGGATTGTCAGCGTAATTTTCCAGAAGATCTGGTGGTTGATATTCTATCGAGGTTGCCAGTGGAATCACTCTTGCGTTTTGTTATA
Source organism: Solanum pennellii (assembly GCF_001406875.1). Lineage (NCBI taxonomy): Eukaryota > Viridiplantae > Streptophyta > Magnoliopsida > Solanales > Solanaceae > Solanum > Solanum pennellii. The sequence goes on along the minus strand of NC_028640.1, from coordinate 67,411,081 downwards.
GAATGTATATAGACTTAAATCTAGTAACATAAATAGCTATATTTAGGTAGCAGATTTATAGGAATCACTACAGATTCACAGGAATTAATCTTAATTTCTTTCCTTACTTAGCACCTAATGTATTGTATTTATTCACTGTTAAACTATTGCTATGAGATAAGATTTTCCATTAAATTACATGGTATCAAAGCCTATTGGCTCCTGTCGTTTTGGCTGTGTTACGGAAGAAGTTTGGATTTCTAATCCACTGATTTAGAGTGGTCAGTCTGCGTCACTTCCATCACAGAAGGAAATGAAGTATATTTTCTGACTAAACCAGTCTTCTCTACCATCTGGGTGTGAAGCCACTGACTATCATACAGACTGCTCGTACAGTTCGCCTATTCATCACGCACCAGCACGTGAAGGTGCATGTTCTGACTGAATTTGTTGGGCTTTGAATTTCCGGCATCGGCTCGTTATTTCCAGAGAATCTCAGGTCTGTTCTGATGTTAAAACACGTTCTGGAAAGTTTGTTCTTCACTTCCAGGTTTGTTTCTGCTCTCCGACATTGAATTTGGTCTGTGATTTGTGGTTCCGTGGCTGCTAGCTCCTACTTCAATTCAGATAATTGGTGTTGTGTGGATAAAGTGATGAACTACTTATTTGGGTATTTTATTGTTCGCTGCTTGCTGAATCTACTGGTCAAATAGTTAATTTCCTTTTTTGCGTCGACAATTGGTTTCTTGGTTGATAAAATCATTTGACTCTGTTCATTTGTGTTCGTGGAGTCACAAACTGACGCACATGCTTCTAGTTATACTTGTTATTGATGACTTCACATGCTACTAAATATTTGGATAAAATGACTGAAATTGTGACTCCTAAATCTTTGGATAAAAGAATTTTGGTTTCAGCAAAAGAGTTTGCAAAATTCTCGAATATCAAAACTTACAAAATAAATCTATTTCGTTACTACCCTTGTTGAGTAAGGAAAAGCATGTTTTAAATCCTCTTCGATGAAATGGGTGATCGATTCATGTGCCACAGATCACATGACAGTAATCCTAATATATACTCTAGCTTTCGATCACATGGAACACTTACTCCTGTGAAGGTTGCTGATAGTTTGCTCTGTAAGATTATAGGATATGGAACTGTAAAACCAACATCCTGTATTGCCTTGTCATCTGTATTAGGTCTACCAGAGTTAGCCTTTAATTTGATGTTGTTAGCAAGCTTATCAGAGACCTAAATTGTTATATCTCGTTCTTTCCTGATCATTGTTTGTTTCGTGATCTGAAGACAAATGAAGTTATTGGAAAAGGACATTTATCTGATTAAACTCTACATTCTTAATGAATATTGGGAGCCTCGATTTGCTGCCTGCTCTAGTGTCGTGTCTCCATTCACATTGTAAATTGGGACATCCTTCTTTGACTATGTTGAAGAAGCTTTGTCCTCAATTTCAGAATATTTCTTCACTGGATTGTGAGTCATGTCTATTTGCCAAACACCATCGTAGCTCAACAAATCCAAGGGTTAATAAGCGTGTCGACTCTATGTTTGAGTTAGTTCATTTTGATGTTTGGGGACATTATCCCATTGTTTTCAAAACTGGATATATAAGTATTTTGTCATATTTGTGGATGATTTCTCTCAAATGACTTGAATTTATTTTATGAAGTGTCGTCCTGAAGTGTTTACTCACTTTTGTGCCTTTTGTGCGGAGGTCAAAACTCAATTCAATACTTTTGTGAATATTCTAAGAGTGATAATGCTAAAGAATATTTGTCAAATTGTTCCAATCCTACATGAGACAACACGGTATTCTCCATCAGACTTCATGTGTTGATACACCCTCTCAAAATGGAGTTCCAGAGAGAAAGAATAGACATCTGCTTGAGACAACTCGAGCACATTTGTTCCAAATGAAGGTCTCTTAACAATTTTGGGCTTATGCAATCTCTACAACTTGTTTCTTGATTAATCGCATGCAATAGACCGTTCTTGTTGGTAATGTGCCTCACAATGTTCTTTTTCCAAACAAGCCATCTATTTTCAGTGGAGCCTAAGGTGTTTGGAAGCACATGTTATGTTCAAAATATTCGGCCATTTGTTACCAAGTTGGACCTCAAAGCATTGGAGTGTGTTCTCTTGGGTTATTCTCACCTTCAGAAGGGGTATAGATGATGTGGTATTTTCAGAGTAGACACCATTGTTCTATGCACCTCCCAGTTCGATAACTCAAGGGGAAGAAGATGAGTGGTTAGTCTATCAAGTTACTCATTCTGTGACAAAACAATCAGATGATGTCCTTCAATCTCTTAGTTCCCCTATTGAACACCATTTGACTACTGGGTACACATCTTCTACTCCGGTAAGACCACCAATTGTTTAACTTTATTCAAGAAGACGAGAGATCGATGATACATGTTCCGCATCAGCTCCTTTGTTATCAAATCTTTCTTCACCCGATCCTTCAGATGATCTTGATCTGCCTATTGCTCTTCGCAAAAGTAAAAAGACTTGTCATTCGATGTATTCCATTGCTAATTTTGTTTCTTACGACCGCTTATCCTCTTCATCAAGGTCCTTGGTTGCTTCTTTAGACTCTATCTCTGTACCCAAAACAATGAAGGAAGCTTTGAATCATCTTGGATGGTATGATGCGATGCTTGAGGAAATACATGCCTTAGAGGAGAATCACACGTGGGATTTTGTGGATTTACCTAGTGGGAAGAAACCAATGGGATATAAGTGGGTGTTCACAATTAAAGTAAATCCCAATTGGTTCTATGTCAACACTTAAGGCCAGGCTTGTGGCTAAAGGGTATGCTCAGACCTATGGGGTGGATTATTCAAACACTTTTTCTACAGTTGCTAAACTTACTTCCGTCCGCTTGTCATAGTTGCTTTTGAGAATTGGCCTTTACATCAGTTGGATATCAAAAATGTATTCCTTTATGGTGATCTTCAAGATGAAGTATATATGAAGCAACCACCCGTTTTGTTGCTCAGGGGAGTATGTGAGAGTGTGTTACTTGAAAAAGTGTTTGTATGGCTTGAAACAGAGTCCACGAGCTTGGTTTAGGAAGTTCAGCGAGGTAGTCGTGGAGTTTGGGATGAAAATAAGAAAATGTGATCACTCAATCTTCTGCCCACAATCTGTAGTTGGCACTATCCTACTGGTTGTGTATGTTGATGACATTTTCATCACAGGAAGTGATTATGCGGAGATGTCTTCCCTCAAATATTTCCTGCATACTAGGTTTCATACGAAAGACTTGGGTCAGTTGAAATACTTTTTGGGTATAGTGGTGAATAGAAACGAGAAAAGAATTTTGTTGTCTTAGAGAAAGTATATTTTTGACCTTCTCGCAGACACTGGAAATTTAGCAGCTAAACCTTGCAGTATTTCAATGGTTCCCAATGTGCAACTTATGAAAGATGACGACGACCTCTTTGATGATCCCGAGAGATACAGTAGGTTAGTTGGGAAGTTAAATTACCTTAGTGTGACTCGTCCAGACATTGCTTTTGCAGTAAGTGTTGTCAGCCAGTTTATGTCCTTATCTACGGTAAAACATTGGGCAGCTTTGGAGCAGATTTTATGTTACTTGAAAGGAGCCCTTGGACTTGGGATATTGTATAACAATCATGGTCATACTCGTGTTGAGTCTTTTGCAGATGCTGACTATGTCGGGTCCAAAATTGAGAGGAGATCGACTAGAGGCTATTGTGTCTTTGTTGGAGGGAATCTAGTTTCATGGAGAAGTAAGAAAAAAAGTGTTGTTTTTTGATCTAGTGCAGAGCTATGTCACAGTCTACATGTGAGATTATGTGGATACATCATCTTCTAGCTGAAATTGGGTTGGAACATCATACACCAGCAAAACTTTGGTGTCATAATCAAGTTGCCTTGCATATTGCCTCAAATCTGGTGTATCATGAATGAACTGAACATATGGAGGTTGATTGTCATTTTATTCGTGAGAAGATTCAGGAAAACTTGATTTCCACTGGCTACGTGAAGACAGGAGAACAAGTAGCTGATTTTACTCAACAAGGCATTGAATGGAACTCAAGTTGATTATCTTTGTAACAAGCTGAGCATGATCAATATATATGCTCCAGCTTTAGGGGGTATTATAGAATGTATATAGACTTAAATCTAGTAATATACATAGTTATATTTAGGTAGCAAGTTTATAGGAATCACTGCAGATTCATAGGAATCAATTTTAATTTCTTTCCTTACTTAGCACCTAACGTATTGTATTTATTTACTGCTAAATTACAGCTATGAGATGATTTTCCATTGAATTACACGTTTCAAATGTGTGTGCAAGCACATGTATGGTCTCATCAAGAGTGCGAGTTTTAAAGAGAAACAATTTCATTAGAAGAACAATGGTGCCCGTCTTTGTCTGCGACTTCAAAATAACAAGGATCCCACCAGTCTTCGTGAAGTCTGTGGTGTTATCCTTGCTCCCGAGAAAAATAGTTCTGAATGTGACCCCTGAACAAAATGTTGGGAAAACGCGTACAAGCACAAAAGTATATATGGTAAAAGTAATGGAAATAAAATGGGAAAATAACGACACCAAGAATTTTTCGTGGAAACCCTTCTGAATAAGGGAAAAAACCACGAGCCAAGAGGAGCAACTGATATTACTATAGTAAGGAATTTTACACTGTGTAGTCGCGAATACAATACTCAAAGTGACTACTACACACTCAAAAGGAACAACACTCTTTTGGTTTCCTTCTTACTAAAATATCGCTCACACTCTATTTTTCTTCACAGACTATTTTCTTGTATAGTCTATGGAATACCTCACTTTGCTCTCAAAATGGTTTTTCTCTCTAACTTGGTGTGTTCTACAAATGAGCAAGAATGATCTATTTATAGAAGAATAAAACCATGCTTATGTCACTAATGACATAGGTAAATATAGCAAAGTCAAAAATGGTTGCAAATCTTACCAATTTGCCAACTACCAAATCTTTTCTTTTCAACTCCAATTACTATTCCTTTTTAACAATTGCTTGTACCAATTGAATAGCTAAAGTTGACTAAAACAATGGGATGGATTCAACAAATCTCCCCCTCCAGTCCCATTTACTGGAAGAAGGTATCTTCAACTTCTTTAGAGAGAGATCATACCCACAAGTTCTTTGCATAACTCGAACTTGTCTTTCGGTATCATCTTGGTCAGCATATCTGCAGGATTTTCACTTGTGTGAATCTTTTTGACGTGAAATGATTCATTCTCCACTTTCTCACGAATCCAATGATATCTGACGTCAATGTGTTTTGTTCTTGCATGGTACATGGAGTTCTTGCTCAAGTCTATTGCACTCTGGCTGTCACAATAGACAATATACTCCATCTGATTCAAACCAAGCTCTTGAAGAAATCGCTTTAGCCATATCATCTCCTTGCCGGCTTCAGTAGCCGCAATATACTCAGCTTCAGTTGTAGATAGTGCAACACATTTCTGCAACTTTGACTGCCATGATATAGCTCCCCCTGAAAAAGTAAACAAATATCCAGTAGTGGATTTTCTGTTATCAAGGTCACCTGCCATATCAGAATCTGTATAGCCTTTCAAGATTGGATTTGATGCTCCAAAACACAAGCATTCATCTGAGCTTCCTCTAAGATACCTGAGTATCCATTTCACAGCTTCCCAATGCTCTTTTCCCGGATTTTCGAGAAATCTACTGACAACACCAACTGCGTGAGCAATATCAGGTCTAGTGCACACCATTGCATACATTAGACTTCCGACAACGGAGGAATATGGAACTTTGGCCATGTTCTCTTTTTCCTCCCTAGCTGTAGGACACATCTTCTTGCTCAACTTCATATGACCAGCAAGAGGTATACTCACAGGCTTCGCATTCTTCATATTGATGCGCTCCAATACGCGTTCAATGTACTTCTTCTGGGACAAATAAATCTTCCTTTTATCTCTAAGACGAGTAATTCTCATGCCCAAAATTTGCTTGGCATGACCCAAGTCTTTCATAGAAAAAGACTTACACAACTCTTTCTTCAGCTCGTCAATCTTGGAAGTATTCTTGCCCACAATCAACATATCATCCACATACAACAAAAGGATGATAAAATCTTTGTCAGAAAATTTTTGTACAAATACGCAATGATCTGAAGAAGTCTTCTTATAGCCTTGCTCCCCCATAACAGATTCAAACTTTTTGTACCACTGTCTGGGAGCTTGTTTGAGGCCATAGAGACTCTTTTTAAGTTTGCATACAAAATTTTCTTTACCATCTACTTTGAAGCCCTCAGGTTGTTCCATATAAATCTCTTCTTCTAGGTCACCGTGAAGGAAAGCCGTCTTCACATCCATCTGCTCAATCTCTAAATTAAGACTAGCAGCCAAACCTAGAACTGTGCGAATCGAGGACATTTTCACAACAGGAGAAAATATTTCGTCAAAGTCAATACCTTTCCTTTGACCGAATCCCTTAACAACCAATCTAGCTTTGTACCTGGGCTTCAAGTTGTGTTCTTCAACTTTAACTTTGAACACCCACTTGTTCTTCAAAGCTCTCATGCCCTTGGGCAATTTTACCAACTCATAAGTGTGGTTCTCATGCAAAGACTTCATCTCGTCTTGCATGGCTTCAATCCATTGATTCTTGTGCTCATCTTCCATGGCCTCCTCATAACATTCAGGTTCTCCCCCGTCAGTGAGTAACACATACTCATTGGGTGAATAACGGGAGGAAGGAAACCGCTGTCTTGTGGACCTCCGAAGCGGAATATTTGATTCGTCCACAACTTCATGAGCAACAGGATCATCAATAACAATATCATTGTTATTATCAACATCAACATGTTGATTCGATACATGATTCTGGGCGTCACCATGATTATCAAACCCAACATCATCATGCACACTTGTGTGAGGAACTTCATCATGATGAACTATACCATCAAAATTTGAAGATTCTACCTTCTCCGCTTTGTCAATATCTTCAATTGTTTGATTCTCCATGAAAATAATGTCACGGCTTCTCACAAGTTTCTTTTCAATTGGATCATATAGCCTGTAACCAAATTCATCTAGGCCATATCCAATGAAGATGCATTGCCTTGTCTTGGCATCTAACTTTGACCTCTCATCTTTCGGCACATGTACAAAAGCTTTGCAACCAAATACTCTCAAATGGTCATAGGAAACATCCTTTCCATACCAAACACTATTTGGTACATCACTTTGCAAAGCAACAGCAGGAGATAGATTAATAACATGTGCAGCGGTCAATAAAGCCTCACCCCAAAATGAGTTTGGCAACTTTGCTTCAGAAAGCAAACATCTAACTCTTTCCATCAAGGTCCTGTTCATCCTCTCAGCCAAACCATTAAGCTGAGGAGTCTTGGGAGGAGTCTTCTGGTGTCTAATACCTTGATGCTTGCAGTATTCGTCAAATGGTCCACAATATTCACCACCATTATCAGTACGAATACATTTCACTTTCTTTCCAGTTTCTCTTTCAACTGAAGCCTGAAACTGCTTAAAGACACCTAACACTTGGTCTTTAGTCTTCAAGACATAGACCCAAAGTTTTCTCGAGCAATCATCAATGAAAGTGACAAAGTAAAGTGCACCACCCAATGTCTTTGTCTTCATTGGACCACATAAATCAGAGTGCACTAACTCAAGCAACTCTGTCTTTCTCGAAGGAGGGTAGGACTTAAAGGAAACTCTATTTTGTTTACCAGCCAAGCAGTGCTCACATTTTTCTAATTTAGCACTTTGGAAATTTGACAATAATTTCTTCTTGGCTAGAACATTAAGTCCTTTCTCGCTAATGTGGCTAAGCCTCTTGTGCCATAATGTTGAAGAGCTATCGCTCTCAACCGCATTCACCATATCAACACAAGCAGAGGCCGTAGTCCAGTATAGACCACGACGTTTGTTACCACAAGCCACAACCAAGGAACCCTTAATGAGCTTCCATTTTCCATCACCGTTGGTACTAACATATCCTTCATCATCTAAAACACCAACAGAAATTAGGTGCAGACGAACATCAGGAGCATGTTTCACATTGTTCAAAACTAGTTTAGTTCCAACACTAGTTTCCAAACAAATTGTACCAATACCAACCACCCTAGAAACAGTCTCATTACCCATACTCAAGGTTCCAAAATCACCAAGAGTGTAGGAAGAGAAAAAATCCTTCCTTGATGTCACATGAGATGCGGCACCAGTGTCCACAACCCAGCTTGACTCATCACAAGCAATATTTATCATGTTTGCATCAAGAACGGTAACAAGATCTTCGGTGGTGACGGTGGCTAGGCAATTTTCATTGCCATCTTCTTTAGTTTCCTCTTTGTTTTTGTTCTCCCTCTTCAACTTCCTGCAGAACTTCTTTGTGTGCCCTTTCATGCCACAATGATAGCACTCAATATCCTTAAGTCTGCCTTTGGATTTGCTCCTATTTTGTTCTCTATGCTGAGAACTACGAGTTTTATTTCTCCCTCTGGGGCCAGTTATCAGGACATCCGACGAAGAGGAACCTTGAGTTTTTCTTCTCATCTCTTCGTTCAAGACACTACTCTTGGCGGAATCCATAGAGATCACACCATCCGGAGCAGAATTTGACAATGACGTTCTAAATGTTTCCCATGAATCTGGTAGGGAACCAAGTAGAAGCAAGCCTTGAATTTCTTCATCAAATTTGATGCCCATAGCAGATAATTGGTTCATTATCCCCTGAAAATTATTCAGATGGTCTGTCATCGGAGAACCATCATGATACTTCAAACTCAACATCTGCTTTATTAAGAACATTTTGTTGTTGCCAGTCTTTCGAGCATACAAACTTTCAAGATGCTCCCATAGGGTTCGAGCATGTGTTTCCCCAGAAATATGGTTCAACACATTATCGTCGACCCATTGCCTAATGAATCCACAGACCTGTCTATGCAACAGATTCCACTCTTCATCTGTTTTATTATCAGGCTTTACAGTGGTAAATACTGGTTTGTAAAAATTCTTAACATAAAGCAGATCTTCCATTTTTCCCTTCCAAATGGCATAATTAACACCATTCAAAGTAACCATTCTACTTGTGTTGGCTTCCATTGTTTTCCCCAAAAAATATAGTTATCGCAAATCAAAGTAAATCTTTTCTGATGTGGAAGTTCAGACTGTGCTGCAACCACAGAGCATACTCAGATAAAACCTTGGCTCTGATACCAGTTTGTTGGGAAAACGCGGACAAGCACAAAAATATATATGGTAAAAGTAATGGAAATAAAATGGGAAAATAACGACACCAAGAATTTTACGTGGAAACCCTTCTGAATAAGGGAAAAAACCACGGACTAAGAGGAGCAATTGATATTACTATAGTAAGGAATTTTACACTGTGTAGTCACGAATACAATACTCAAAGTGACTACTACACACTCAAAAGGAACAACACTCTTTTGGTTTCCGTCTTACTAAAATATCGCTCACACTCTATTTTTCTTCACAGACTATTTTCTTGTATAGTCTATGGAATACCTCACTTTGCTCTCAAAATGGTTTTTCTCTCTAACTTGGTGTGTTCTACAAATGAGCAAGAATGCTCTATTTATAGAAGGATAAAACCATGCCTATGTCACTAATGACATATGTAAATATAGCAAAGTCAAAAATGGTTGCAAATCTTACCAATTTGCCAACTACCAAATCTTTTCTTTTCAACTCCAATTACTATTCCTTTTTAACAATTGCTTGTACCAATTGAATAGCTAAAGTTGACTAAAACAATGGGATGGATTCAACACAAAAAGTAATCCTTTACCTTCCGAATATATCTAATACGAAATGTGTTGCTGGCCCAGTTTATGTCTTATTCTTAGTGTAGGAACAAATTTATAATAACGGTGTCACGCTCAGGATAATGGAATCCTGTCACCAGAGACTTTCGGCCTCTACCTTGTGCCCCTTTTGAGATTAAGCACTTTTTTGCAGATCATTATCATCAATTTGGGTTGGAGTTTGACCTGTTGACTCAAGATTATAAGGTTGTATAGATTCGAAATTATAAGGGAAATGGCGTTTACCCTCATGTCTCTATCTGTGTATATCCTTTATGCAAAAACTCATGGAAGGTTCTCGAATTCCCTTCCATTTATACCTCAAGTTTGTCCTTTGACGGTCATTTATCTCAATGGGGTTTATTATTGGCGCTCATTGCCTGTATATGATATGTACACAATTCACTCATTTGATATGGGCAGCGAACAATTTAGGAAGATGCAACTCCTAGTTATTCCAAATGAACACGGGAGGAAGCATACATTGCATGGCGACTCACTAGCAATGTTAGGCAGTGCTAAGTCTATGACATCCATATATGAAATGAAACAAAAGGGAAGTTGGTCGAAAGTCCTTACAGTTCAACCTCCTATAGATCCTCATCGGCCTTACGACATCTGGGAGAACGATAAGATCATTCTCAAAATCAGACGAACTTCTCAGCTGCTATATGACCCTACATCAAGTGAAATTGCATATCTTGGAATTTATTTGGACCATATTGGCTATTGTGTTTTCAATTACAAGAAGAGCCTAGCTCAATTATAAAGAGTGGATGAAACTTTTAGTATTGGGTTATTGGCTTCTACACATTCATCATGTACTGTTTATACTTTGGTCATTGATAAAAACATAAAGTTTATTTGTTTATAGTGTTTTGCTAACATTTGACTACTTTCTGAATTGTTGGCTAAATGTGTATTATTTTATTAAAATAAGCTTTAAGAAACGGTCAACTTTGAAATATTATAGGAATATATCAAGCATTCAAAGTGGAAAAATATTGACATTTGCTTCTGTGTATCTTCCATGGCTACTTGATGTGAGTGTAGAAGCAGAAAAACAATAAGAAATTCATATCGAGCTTAATATTCAGGGAATCAATATGTCAGTCTAAGAGCACAGGACAGTTTGATTGCGTGAGTTGCTAAGCCCATTATGGAGGAAGACATCATAGTATGCTCTTTCTTATTAATTGGCGGAGATAATCGAGTATGGATGCTTGTCGTCCTTTACCAGAAGATGTAGTAGTTAATATTCTATCGAGGTTGCATGTGGAATCACTTTTGCGTTTCAAATGTGTACAAGCATTGGTATCCTCTTATCAAAATTTCTAGTTTCATAAAAGAACATTTTCATCACAGGAATAATCATGTCTGTCTACTCGTTTGTAACTCGAAAGTATCACACTCGCTGAAGAAACCCCTGAATGAAAGACTCTCCTTCAGCTTCCGAGGGACTTTAGTTACAACTCATGAGTGTGGGGGAACGAAAGCCGATGACGAATCCCTTGCTTATTTAAAACAGGAGTGAGCACACAAAATTCGTCGCCATCATCTGTTTGGATATACTTTATGGTGATATTGAATTAATTTTCAACAAGTCCCTCAAATTGAAGAAAAATATGCGAAACATCTGATTTCTTAAACATTGGAAATCCCCAAAAAAATTGCTATAGTCATTCACAAAAACAAGAAAGTAACGATGACCTTTGAAGAAAGAAAAGGAGATGGTCCCCAAATATCCACATGCAATAATTGTAAAAACGAGAAACTTTTATTGCTACTAATGGAAAGATTTATTTTGTTTGACTTGCCAAGTTGGCAACTAAACTTTCAGCATTTCTATACATTGTATAAAATGTGAAGTGCATGTATATATAGTACATATGTCCTAAATACTTTATTAAAGAAAATGTCTAAATAGTTGGACGTAATATTTTTAAAATGAGTTTGTTTTTACATAATGTTATCCAAAAAATCAACCACTTCTTCAATGTCTTAGAGTGAACATCCGGCCATGTTGGTTGTTATCGGAATAATTACATTCAATAGTGTTATATTGTAGGTATTTTGATGATCCTCACAAATGAAGGGATCTGGTCCTTGTCTGAGTTCAGATCTATAATGGGGTCCAACTGTAAAGCTGTCGTGTCAGAGGTTAGTGAGGCGTCAGCGCACTACACCAATCAGAATGGATGAGGGTGTTTGTCTAATGGATAGTAACTCTTTCTTCAACATGACAAACACCATATTAAATACATTCATTCAAAGAAGAAAGTCAATCAGCAAGCCTTTCAAGAATTCATAATGAAGTTTGCAAGGGACCTGGTCCCTGCAAAACTGCGTATGTGAAAGGACGATAAGACAGATGTTAGAAAAGATGCCACTTTTGATGTGGTAGGTGGACGTCCTTCCAGAAAGGTAGAGTCTCAGCCAATGGGTGGTACCAAGGAGTTTGTGTGTATTTGATATGATCTCTTAACACATAACACAAACTCAAGATTTGGCAAACTAAATTTGGATTTTCTCCTCTCTGAAAATTCATAAGCTTACAAAGCGAAAGCCATCTTCAAGGAAGAACTCTGCTCAATTCAACAAAGGGACTTGATAGAGTGATGGAGAGTTCATTGGTTATATGAACAATGCTTATTGTTTATGGTCATATGAATGAATGATTGTACACTCACGTGAGGAGTTATGAAGGTTGTATGTCATCATCAAGAGGTGGAAATTGATAAGTGTTTATGCTCTTAGATGTTTTGATGATATTCTCACAAGTGCAGGGACCTGGTCTTCTACAAAGTATGAAACTCATCTAGGCTTCAAAGTGGAAAACTATAAAAGTTGTCTGCATCAGAAAAGTTGGTGGAGCAGCAGAGTAGATCACAAATAAGGCACGACCAGGTTGTTTGTTTGATGGGTAATAACTTTTCTTGGTATATATCAAACAAACAACAACAAAATTCATTCATTCATTCAAAGAGAGAAATTCAAGCCTCAATAACATCAAGGAAACTGATCGAAGTATTTTCATTGCTTTTTGTGTTTGCTGTATTTTGTTTGCTTGTTATTGTTCTTAAATAGTAGGATTCGTTTCAACTGTGGTAGAAACGTTTCAACCTTGGGTGAATCATTGTAAGATCTTGGGTTACGGGTAACTTAGGCTTTTACTTTTGAGAGCAGTGTTGTGTTTGCTCAGGCTCAGCTAAGTGATAGGGAGTATTACTTAGTGGGGAGATTAGCAGGCTAATCTCTTGTTGTAACTTACTTTTTCGTTTGCTTGCTGAAGATTAGTGAAAGTGGTTTGAAAAATCCTGTTGACAACAGGTCGTGGTTTTCCTCCCTTGAACAAAGAGGTTTCCTTGTAAATTTACTTGTCAATCTTTACGTTCTTGCATTTGTTCTTTACTGTCTGATTTTACTATATTGAGGACCTGGTCCCATTTATATAAGTGGACGCATACATTCCAACAAATATCTTATAAAAAACATCAAATTATGGTAGCAACGGTGATGCTGGTGGGTTATTTATGAATAATAGTAGTTGTCCTAAGAGATTGTATGTCCTACTTTCTGATAAACTTAACAACAAGCAAACAATTTGTTTTTGTTGTTACTTAGCCCTTGCTTAATGAAAGAGGATTTGGAAATTTTGTTGATGATTTTTCCATTGATATATGTATGTGTGTATATAAATTGTTGTATGGAAAAGGGAGTTGCCTAGTCAAGAACTCCCATGCACAAAAGATGCATATTGTTGCAAAGAAGTGGATATGGAGGTGGATTTTCGGTCATACTCGAAGAGATAAAGATTATAAATAAGAATATATGGGATTAGATGGGAGTGGCCTTCCTGATAGATAAAATGAGGAAAGTATAGAAATATGTCATAAAAGCGAGAAAGCTAGATTTTGTTGCCAATGTTAGAACCTATGGAAATGATGCACTTAAGGGATTGATTCAGCATCACCATGTATTCTTTGGTCATGCAATACCATATAACGATAGGAATCGTGTGATGGAATCAGCGTTTGGACATGCAATTTTACGCTGATTCCATCTCATGATTTATTATCATGAGATGTGATTTCATATTCTCCCAAAATCATGATATAGGAATTTCATATCATGATTTGAGATATTTTAAATATAAATATTGATCCACAAGTTTATATTTTGTTAAAACAACCCCACATTTATATCTACTAACCATTTATTTTATATGTAAATAAAATTTATAACAAGATCATTACTTTTTAAAATTTATTATTCTCACCAACATATAGTCACTTTAATTCACACCAACCGATTGTTGAGTAATATAAAATACTATCTTAGTACACTACAATTTATGTTCAATTTTTTTATTGAATTAAAGTTTGATGAAACAATTGCTTAAGTGGAGAACATACAACAATGTAATAATTTATTATGCTATTTTATAATTTTTGTTTATTTGGTAAGATTGAATAAACAGTTGAGTCTATTTTAATAGATTTACAACTTATTAGATTCTTATGTTTACGAGAAAATATACAACACCAAAACTTCATATCGCATATTCAAATAGAACTTCAATTTCATCTCATAATTCTATATTATGATATCATATCATGATTCCATTTCATGATACCATCTCGCATGGTCAAATAGGCGAGTTACCTTACCCTAAATTTTGTTTCTAGTTTTAACAGCTCAAATTCTAGTAATTATTTAATGTGAATTAGTTGTATCAATCAATGAACTAGCACTCACTCTTAAGTGGATCAGACCATCTACTATTATGTTTACATAATTTTCCTTAACAAGGGATAATTTACCAGTGAAGTTAGAAAGTATGAAAAAAAAATAAAAACAGGTACCAATAAGGAAAGTAAGGAGTAATATGTGCGTATCATGCACTCAATGTTCTACTCATAGTTTCGAGCCTATGTTATTGACTACTTAATTAATCCTTTATTGTTATACTTAATTTATTTTACATGACGGATATAAAATTCACATTCAAGAACGTTTAAGAAATAGATTTATTTGGCCCACAAGCTGGTCTTGTCCATATATCTCAATCCCCCACAAATCAACTAACTTATTTAGGTCAGGCTAAAAAACACTATTCTTAAATGGGCTTAAAAAATAGTAGCCCAGTTCTATGAAATGACGAGTTAAGTCAGGCCTGCCCAATGAATCTAGCCCATATAAACGGCTCTACTAAGACATATGATTTTATAGCTAAGAGGGCCTTGGTGAGCCCAAAGGTAATTAAAACCCTAGAAAGGAATTAAGAGGAGTTGTACTTTAAAATAAAATGACAAGAAGTAGGAGGAAGTAGTCAACAATTGAGCTATTTCTACGACACCACTCAATCAATTTTTGACACTTCTACTTCATCAACTTGTAAGGTTAGATTTCTGACTGATTATTTATTTTGAATTTGAATCTGAATATGTTCTATTTGGGGATATAGTGTTTTTCTGCCATTGTTTCTGTTCATGCTAATTCTTTTTATTTCTTTCCATTTCCAAGAATTTGTTGATTGATATTAGTTGAAAAAAGGTATTTAAATTACCCTAGCAAACCACATGACTACTTTACTTGTCTTCTCCTAATTATTGATGAGTCCAATTTACTGTGTGTTCTATTAAAACATGTTTCTATATATGTTCTCTTTAAATATGTTTGTAACATGACTCTTTTTTTAACCAGTATGGATGGTGGTCTTCCTATACCAGAAGATGTAGTGGTTGATATTCTATTGAGATTGCCCGTGAAATCACTCTTGCGTTTCAAATGTGTGCGCAAGAACTGGTGTGCTCTCATCAAAAGTCCGAGTTTCATAAAAGAACATTTTCAATATCGCAACAACAATTGTGCTCGTCTCCTTGTTTGCAACATGAAAATGACACCTGAATTACACCCCATCGTAAAGTCTGTTGTATTCTCCTTGCTCCCTGAAGAAATTGTTCCAGGTGTGACCCCTGAACAAAAAACTCTCCTTCAGCTTCCGAGGGTCACTGATTTCACGTGTGTTGCAGGTCCAGTCAATGGCTTATTCTTAGTGGAGAAGTCGCTTTATGGAGTAGATGTCTGCTTGGGTTTGTGGAATCCTGCCACCAAAGAGTTTAGGTCTCTGCCTCCTGCGCCATTTGAGGTTGAGGGTTTTTTTTCTCACAATAATGATCATCAGTATGGATTTGGATTTGACCTGTCGACTCTAGATTACAAGGTTGTATGGATTCGAGTATTCTAGGATGATCTTGGATTAAGTGATAATAATCTTGTCTATACATGTGTCTATTCCTCATGCAACAATTCATGGAGACGCCTTACTCCCAAATTCCCTCCCAGTTCTATCTTATCTGCACCCCTTGATGCCACTTATCTCAACGGAGTTTATTATTGGCTTTCAAGGGGCCTCGATGACATCTACATGATTCTATATTTTGACATGGTCTGTGAACAGTTTGGGGAGATGCAAGTCCCAGATATTCCAAGGGAACATTGGGGTACACTTACATTGCGTGGCAACTCACTTGTAATGTTAACAAGTGGCCAACCTATGACATCCATATATGATGTGTGGGTAATGAAACAAGAGGGAAATTGGTCCAAAGTTCTTACTATTCAACCTCATATAGATGCTCATTGGCCTATCAACATCTGGGATAACAATAAGATGGTTTTCGAGAACATGGAAACTTCACAGCTAGTGCTATATGACCCTAAAACAAGACGTGTTACAGATCTTGGATTTCAGCTGGACCCTAACATTGATGGCTGTTGGGTTTTCAATTACAAGGAGAGCCTAGTTCCAATAAAGAGAGGAAACGACACTCAGGGCGAGGATAATGCAGTCAAGCAAATTGAACACTACTTCAATACTATACCAGCGGATGAGGCCTCATCTTAGAGATTAGACGTACAAAATATTTATAGTGATAAAAATGGTTAAACAGACAGAGTATTATGATGTTCTTGGTGTAAGTCCTTTAGCAGGGCATATTATCTCAAGGTTTTTCTACTTCTTTCTTAAATTATTATTTTTTTAACTTCTTATGTTGATTGTAGATTTTCTGAGTGTTGGGGTTGATTTAATTTACGTGGCATTAATATGAATTTTGAGATTGAAATTTCTATTATTTGACAGTAAATTTAGATACAAAAGCTTTAAGTTTTTTTCAATAATAATTTTTTTTTTTGGAAATTATGTGAAAAGCATTGTCAATCACAATAATTAACAATTTGAAAGATAAAATCCCAATATCATTTTAATTGAGATGGGGGGAGTATTGTTTAAGTTTCATCTGTTCATGATTTTTCTATCTATATATGTACGTGCATTTTATATAGAGTATGTTTGTAAATTGTTGTTTGGGAATGAAAGTTGGCCAGTCAAGAACTCTGATCATGTCGAGAAGATGCATGTTGCAGAGATGTGGATAGTGAGGTGGATGCGCGTTCATACTCGGAACAATAAAAAATATGAATGATGATATAAATCATAAGGTAAGAGTGGCATCCATGATAGATAAGATGAGGAAAAAGTATATAAATATGTCAATTCAAGCGAGAAAACTAGATTTTGTTACCAATGTTGGAACCTATGGAAATAATGCACCGAAGGGATTGATTCATAAATAGAATCAACCATTGGATATAATTAGTCCTTTAAAACTTCCTATTTCCTAAACGAGAAACTTTTGATACTAATAAGGAGAAGTGAAGTTAATAATGAATATTTCCCTTATCCTATGTCTTGTTTCTAGTTTAACAGTTCAAAAATGTAATAAGATTCTAGTTAGTATTTAATGTGAATGGGCATGTTGGGAAGCGTCATTCCCGAATGGGCCCTACTGTGCGCAATTCGAATTCAATCGGTGTTTCAATAAGGGCTTCAAACATCGGGCAGAAAAAAAGATGTTGATGCCAAAACTCTCCTAGAATAACCTAATCGAAACACCCTGGAGTGGCAAACAAGTATAGTAATAATGAAGGAAGGAGATATCATCCTCGTTTGTAAAGTTAGATTTCAATTTCTTTCTATAATATATTTTTTATTTATTTTTTTTGAATTTGGTAATGTAGGGTTTTGCTTCTAAATTATATCCTGCCCGATTTTGATCATTCTTTTGGTCTTTCAAATTTTAACTTTTAGAAATACTTGCAAGAAGTGCCAACTTAAACTTGCTAAATTTTCAAGTGTTGCTGATTGATCTTAACCGAAAGAGTTGACATATTAATTAGTTATGCCGCTAAATATGTATTTTTAGCGGCAATTGTCACACTTTGTATATGTCCCTAAAGTCTTTATAGACATTTATTCTAATGACACTTACTAATGCCGGTAAAGACTTTAACACTCTTTATTAATGTCAATATTTAATGCCGCTAAAAGTTATTTTTGTTGTAGTGATTCCATCTTTTGCCTTGTATAAAATAATGCATATGTTTTGTTCTCAAATTATACATTTAAACCAGTAGTCAAATACCATACTTGATGTGCGGATTTTAACACGTAAATAACTCACGAACTAACCGGAAAGTCGTTTACTGCTTTATGGCTAATGAAAAGTCTAGACAAGCAAATGGCCAGTTCCTTACTAGAATATCTTGTAAGAATTTCCATTTGTTCTCTTTTCTTGGTTAGTTAACACTAACAGAGGGAGTGTCATCCCTAAACCTGGCCAGTGGCGAATTTAAGATTTTCGTTCAGGAGTTCGAAAAATAAAAAGCCTAAACGTGTGAATAAGCCATCAAAACACAATTCCAAGGAAACAGTAGTGTATAGTTTATAGGTATAAAAAGTTAGTTATGTTTCAAGAGACCTTTTTGTTGGGTTTTAAAAGGCGTGAATGGAAAATGAAGAGTTGCGACTATTATGAAGAGTTGCGACTTTTATGAAAGGTTGTGACTTTTATGAAAAGTTGTGAATTTTATAAAAAGTTGCGACTTTTATGAAAAGTTCTGACTTTTATGGAAAGTTGTGACTTTTATTAAAGGTGACGACCTTTCTGAAAGATTGTGACTTTATTAAAGGTTTGTGACCTTTTCGGTAAGGCACAATAAGAACCTTTTTGCACTACTATGGATGGTGGTCGTCCTATACCAGAAGATGTCGTAGTTGATATTCTATTGAGATTGCCCGTGGAATCACTCTTCTGTTTCAAATGTGTACGCAAGAGCTGGCGTGCTCTCATCAAAAGTCCGAGTTTCATAAAAGAACATTTTTAACATTGCAACAACAATTGTGCCGGTCTCCTTGTTTGCAACACAAAATTAGTTACTGAATTACACCCCATCGTAAGGTATGTTGTATTCTCCTTGCTCCCTGAAGAAATTGTTCCTAGTGTGACCCCTGAACAAAAAACTCTCCTTCAGCTTCCGAGGGTCGCTGATTTCTCGTGTGTTGCTGGTCCAGTTGATGGTTTATTCCTAGTGCAGAAGTTGTTTTATGGAGAAGATGTCTGCTTGGGTCTGTGGAATCCTGCCACTAGAGAGTTCAGGTCTCTGCCTCCTGCGCCTTTTGAGATCGAGTCCTTTTTCTCGCACCATAATCAGCAGTACGGATTGGGATTTGACCTGTTGACTCTAGATTACAAGGTTGTATGGCTTCAAGTGCTCTGGGATGATCTTGGACTAGGTTATTATAATCGTGTCTATGTCTGTGTCTATTCCTTATGCAACAATTCAAGGAAACACCTTACTCTTGAATTCCCTCCCGGTTTTTCTTATATGCACCCCTTGATGCGACTTATCTCAACGGGGTTTATTGTTGGCTTTCTAGGGGCCTTGATGAGATCTACATGAGATGCAAGTCCCTGCTATTCCAAGTGAACATTGGGGGACGCTTACATTGCATGGCGGCTTACTTCTTTCTTAATTTTTTTTTTTACTTTATATGTTTGATTGTAGATTTTCTGAGTGTTGGGGTTGATTAAATTTACGTGGCATTAATTAATCGAATTTTGAGATTGAAACTTCTATAATTTGACAGTAAATTCGAATACAAAAGCTTTAAGTTTTTTTTTATGTAAAATTTATGATTTTGAAAATTATGTGAAAAGCATTGTATTTCACATTAGTTAAAAATTTAAAAGATAAAATCCCAACTATCACATTAATTGAGACGGGGGAATATTGATTAAGTTTCATCTGTTGATGATTTTCCCATCAATATATGTACGTGTATTTTATATAGAGTGTACGTAAATTGTTATGTGGAAATGAAAGT
This sequence comes from Solanum pennellii, assembly GCF_001406875.1. Lineage (NCBI taxonomy): Eukaryota > Viridiplantae > Streptophyta > Magnoliopsida > Solanales > Solanaceae > Solanum > Solanum pennellii. The sequence continues at coordinate 67,391,015 of NC_028640.1, read as the reverse complement.
TGGTCAGTCAAGAACTCCCATGTCTAGAAGATGCATATTGTAAAGATGTGGATGGTGGGGTGGATGCGCATTCATACTCGAAACGATAAAAATTATAAATGATGAAGTATGGATTTGGATTTGACCTGTCGACTCTAGATTACAAGGTTGTATGGATTCGAGTATTCTGAGATGATCTTGGACTAAGTGATAATAATCGTGTCTATACCTGTGTTTATTCCTCCTGCAACAATTCATGGAGACGCCTTACTCCCAAATTCCCTCCCAGTACTATCTTATCTGCACCCCTTGATGCCACTTATCTCAACGGAGTTTATTACTGGCTTTCAAGGGGCCTCGATGACATCTACATGATTCTCTCTTTTGACATGGTCTGTGAACAGTTTGGGGAGATGCAAGTCCCAGATATTCCAACTGAACATTGGGGGGCGCTTACATTGCATGGCGGCTCACTTGTAATGTTAACAAGTGGCCAACCTATGACATCCATATATGATGTGTGGGTAATGAAACAAGAGAGAAATTGGTCCAAAGTTCATACTATTCAACCTCATATAGATGCTCATTGGCCTATCAACATCTGGGATAACAATAAGATGGTTTTCGAGATCATAGAAACTTCACAGCTAGTGCTATATGACCCTAAAATAAGACGTGTTACAGATCTTGGATTTCAGCTGACCCTAACATTGATGGATGTTGGGTTTTCAATTACAAGGAGAGCCTAGTTCCAATAAAGAGAGGAAACGACACTCAGGGCGAGGATAATGCAGTCAAGCAAATTGAACACTACTTCAATACTATACCAGTGGATGAGGCCTCATCTTAGAGATTAGACGTACAAAATATTTATAGTGATAAAAATGGTTAAACAGACAGAGTCATTAAGTTTGACAGTAAATTCGGATACAAAAGCTTTAAGTTTTTTTTTTTATGTGAAATTTATGATTTTGAAAATTATGTGAAAAGCATTGTAATTCACATTAATTAAAAATTTAAAAGATAAAATCCCAACTATCACATTAATTGAGACGGGGAAATATTGTTTAAGTTTCATCTGTTGATGATTTTCCCATCAATATATGTATGTGTATTTTATATAGAGTGTACGTAAATTGTTATGTGGAAATGAAAGTTGGTCAGTCAAGAACTCCCATGTTTAGAAGATGCATGTTGTCGAGATGTGGATGGTGGGGTGGATGCGCATTCATACTCGAAACGGTAAAAAATATAAGTGATAAGGTACTCTTTTAGCACGTTTTGTTTTTATATTATAAAAAAACCATAGATTGATCCTAAAACTAAATGAAGACAAGCTACAAAATAAAATGTCCACAATGGGATTCAAACCCTAGCTTGTTCACAATGGGATAAACTCAATCGTATTATCATGTTAATTATCATCATAACTCTAGATAGGAAATCTCACACACATATATATACTAGTCCTCAACATGTGCTTCACACGTGAGTTGCGTGAAAACATTTTATACGGTACAATTAACAAAAATCACACGACAATAAGTATCACAAACTATTCAACAAAAAAATATACAAGTTGAAATATATGAACATCAACATATTCAATAACTTTTTTTATTGTGAGTGAAATGATTATATATTCCATGAACCTGCAAATTGGACAATAAAACTTGGTTTGATAATTAAAGTGATAATTAAATGTTTTTGTTATTACATCCAAACATGTGATATATTACTATGTAACTTACTCAAAATGAATATACAAAAATTGATTAAATGACTTTGATTTGACTGTAGAAAAATATTTATACATATGACTCTATAGTTATCCTCTATTATTTTTTCCAATGATCGATGAGAATCCTGCATATTTTTTATGTTTATAAATTTAACATAAATTCATCACTAATACTAATTATTGATCGAAGTAAAAGTCAATATCTTCTTAAGATGTGAATACCTTTTTAAGTACATCCTTTTTTTCGACATTCACCAACAAATAAAATAATACTTTGGATTTGTGTCAAATTTCAAGCAAATTGAATAACACTAATCATGGAACTAATTTTCAATTGGAATAGGATTCACAAATTTGAAGATTTTATAGAGTGTTTTCTCCGTTGTTTAATAAAATATGTAACTCCTAAAACTAAAATAATTTTTATATTACATAGAATAGTTGAAACGTAAGAATAATATTGCACAAAGCCTTATATATTGTATCAACTTGATGAACTTTGCGAAATTAATGCTCCTAAAATTAAGTTACACTAGTTACTTATAGCCTAAAAATCCTTATCACACAATTACGAAATCAGTATCAAAATTATTTTTCTAAACTGTGATTACAAAGCCACGTCAATATACTGATGAAAAATTTCTATACTCAGAATATAGGCATAAAAAAAAAAAGCAAAAAGAAGGCAATATCACAACACATAATATTTTTGTTGTGACAAATGTCAACTACTATACTTCACTATATAATTCAAAGACTTGCTTTACGTATCTACATTTATATAGGAATACATGAAAGAACACAATAAATTACTATAAATTTAAGCATTTAATTTTGGGTGGTTGTGAACACAAAAAGAATGAAAATTATGAAGATTATTAAAAATATAGGTTATAGAACTGAATATGTGTGGATTATTGAAATGTGACATTTTAATATTGAAAAATCCAAATTAAAAAAATAACAAAACTTCTATGCCGACATATATATGCAAAGTTATTTGTTTCTAGTTTTAACAGTTCAAATTCTAGTAATTATTTAATGTGAATTAGTTGTATTAATCAATGAACTAGCACTCACTCTTAAGTGGATCAGGCCATCTACTATTATGTTTACATAATTTTCCTTAACAAGGGATAATTTACCAGTGAAGTTAGAAAGTATGAAAAAAATAAAAAACAGGTACGAATAAGGAAAGTAAGAAGTAACATGTGCATGCCATGCACTCAATGTTCTACTCATAGTTTCGAGCATATGCTATTGACTAACTTAATAGACTTGTCTCGAATGCAAGAGACACGTAAAAAATTATATACATATGGAGACAAGTCAAACTAGAATGCCATTAGCTCGCCCTTCATCTCACATAACTCCAACAAGTACACAGAAGTAGGGGTGTACATGAACGGACTGATTCGAGTTTTGCTGCCATTGTTTCTGTTTATGCTAATTCTTTTTATTTCTTTCCATCTATTACATTTCAATATTGGGTAAGTTAAAATTGTTCCGTTTCCAAGGATTTGTAGATTAATGTTTCATGCTCCTTAAATTACGTGCAAATAATTATTGACTAGTTATTATAAGATTGGAAAACCAAATGACTATTTCTTTAGTAGTCTCCTCTTATTGACTCTATTTGGCTGATATTATCCGAGGACATTGGAACTTTGGGTGTGTTTGGTACCAAGGAAATATTTTTTGAAAAATATTTCAAGGAAAATATGTGATATTCTTATGCATATTTTGTGTTTGGTATATAAGCAAAAAAATAATAATATTATTCTAAAATCATTTATGTATAATTTAGACAAATACTATGAGAGACAGAGGTGGGATAGATGTGTGATATAGTGGGTATGAAAGCTACGGGAGTGAGGTGAAGAAGTGGTGTCTTAGAGAGTGGGAGGACATAATCAATTGAAATGTGTCACTTATGAAACTTGTTTTTTCTATTTGGATAATGCACAAGTACCCCCTCAACCTATGTCCGAAATTCCAGAGAGACACTTATACTATACTAAGGTCCTATTACCCCTTGAACTTATTATATAAATAATTTTCTACCCCTTTTGGGTCTACGTGCCACTATCTTGTAGGCCAAGCGTGTGTTGACATTTTTTTTCAAACTACTGTCATGTAGGCCGAAAAGGGATAGAAAATTATTTATAAAATAAGTTGAGGGGGTAATAGAACCTTAGTATAGTATAAGTGTGCCTCTGAGATTTCCGGCTTAAGTTGAGGGGTACTTATGCATTTTCCCTTTCTACTTCCTTTAGAAAGTCATTTTCTTCATTTTGAAGTGTCACGTATGAAATTTGTTTTTCCTAAAGAAAATCATTTCCAAAAATTTTGATTAGAAACTATTTTCTATGGAACACACCTTTTATCCGATGTTAAGTTGGATACTTATACACGAAGACCAAGTATGTATTATATTTTTGGCGAAATGGTTTAGTAGACTCTTATACTTGTATCAGTTTGTATTCTGAACCCTTCTACTTATCCTTTTGTCATGTGGACTAAATAAAATATAATATATTAAACTCCTCTGACCATCGACCACGCTTATGTGTCATTAAAATAGCTGAGTTGACGAGAGAATGTGACTACACACATTGAAGGCGATTGAACATCATATTTTAAGCTTTAAATTTTAAAATATTAAAATTATATAATTAAAAAATTCTAATAAAAGAAAAGAATGTATCTTCTTCACCACACCACTTTTTCATCAACCCTCATCCCATCGCTGCCCAACCTCTTTTTTTTTCTCCACACCATAGTTATCATCTTTAGCCCGATTTTGGCATTGACACCTTGGTGACAAGGTTTCATGACAATTATCAATGGAGAGAGAGAGAGAATCGTGTTGCTTTCATGGAGGTACTCGGCGATTCACAATGGTGTGAGACGGAGAGAGACGACTCTAGTCCCTTTTTTTCTATATTGGGAGCGATATTGGTCCTTTTTGCTGCCAGAATGTAAAGCGGCGAGCAACGAGGGAGTTTATAGGTACGCCGGAGAATATGGAGAGGGGAGTTCGCAGGTCCCCACCTTTTTGCTTATCTAACATCCAAATTTCTCCACGCGCCTCAATTGCGTGAAGTCACGGAGTGTGCCACGTAAGACAAAAGGTGCACAAAATTACAAAAAAATAAGTTTGGGGGGGGGGAGTAATAGGAACTTAGTTTAATTAATGTCTGTCTTTGAAATTTCGCTCATAGTCTAAGGGAGTACTTGTGCATTTTCCCTATATTTTTCAAAAAGATAGTCTCTCCGGTTGTATCCAAGTTTACAGTTCACAAAATTTAGCTGAAAGAAGTCAGAAAGAGTTATTACTTATTTATCAAAAATTAAAAAATTTATCAAAAGCATGAGTTATCACTACAACAAAAATGATCTTTAATGATAATTAATAGTTTAATTATCATTAAATATGTATTTTAAGAGGCAATTGATACTCTGTATAAATGTCCCTAAAGTATATAACAACATTGAATTCAATGACAATTAATTAATGTCGGTAAAGGTTGTAACACTCTTTGTGAATGTGCATAATTATTGCCAATAAAAAATATTTTATAGTGTATTTTGGACATTTTTTGGTTTCAAGAAAACTTGATCTTTTATCATGCTGAAATAGAAGAGAAGAAGAAGTATGACAAAATAGTTAACTTACAATAAAAGACGTGGACTAATTGTCTCGATACAAATATTCTATAAATAGTGCAATGACATACAAAATGTTTGTACTACTAACTGTGGCAAGCAAGAGAGCAATCATTTATTTTTCATTTAACAAACTTCATCGTTGGTTCCATATTAGTCATCAAATATTTGTTGTTGTGTGCTATCAAACATAGCACGCCTACAAGCAATTTTCCCAAAAGTATATGAAGGAACCCTGTAAAATGGACAAAAGAGAAGATAAATTTTCAATCTTTATCACTGGAATTTTGAAGATAATTCCAAAAAATCACCAAAATAGCAAAAAGAAGTTGCAATATATACATGAATCACTATGATTTATAGTAAAAAAAAAAATTAAACTTCATGATATAGGACGAAGAAAAATTTGAGAAATTAAATACACTTTATAAGAAACATAGTTAATGCATTTGAATTCAAAAAAAGTACAAATAATAATGACAGAAATAAATGATTTATTTACTAAAAAACCAATGTAATGAATTCAACCATCAACCATTTCAGGAACGTTATAAGTTGCTCTCTCAGAGGTCCAAGAGTAGTAATGTCACATTGCAATTGAAATCAATTTGCTTTGTTTATATGAAGAACCCTGTAGAAAGTGACAAAAGAGAATATCAATTTTCAATCATTATTATTGACACTTTAACAGAGTTAAAAAAAGATCACCAAAATAGGAAAAAGAAATTACCATAGTTAGATGAATCACTATAACTTAGGGAAAATGCACAAGTACCCTCCCCAACCAACCTATGTTCGAAACCTCATACACTCACTTATACTATACTAAGGTCATGTTATCCCTGAACTTATTTTATAAATAAATTTCTACCTCTTTTCGTCCTACGTGACACTATCTTGTGGGTCCAGCGCATGTTGATATTTTTTTAAGCTAGTGTCCCGTATACCGAAAAGGGGTAGAAATTATTTATGAGATAAGTTCAGGGGGTAATAGGACCTAAGTATAGTATAAGTGTGTCTCTGGGATTTTTGTCATAGGTTGGGGTACTTATGCATTTTCCCCTATAACTTATTGTAAAGATTAAGCTCCATAAAAACTTTCAAGAATGAAACAAACTTAATAAAAACTCAATTAATATATTTGAATTTGACTACCCTATAGTGGGAAAAATACCTACGAATTATAGTGGCAAGAAATTCCTCTATTTATAGACAACATAGGGAAGTGTGAACAAACATTTATTGTGCCTTATCAGAAAGGTCACAACTCTTTGGAAAAGTTACAACCCTTCATAACAGTCATAACCTTTCATAAAAGTCATAGTTTTTCATAAAAGTCGAAATTTTTCAAAAAAATTATAACTTTTCATGAAAAGGGATGACTAATTTTTGAAATAAATAAATTTAAAAGGGAATTCTGATTTCTGTTGGCACCACATAGACAGACATAAGGTTCTCTTTTCTATAAATACTAGTATATAGACACGCACTTTGTGCGTGTACCCCTTTCCAGTGAGAATAAGTACTTTTAAAAATTGCATCAATATATAATAAATATATTCAAAAATCAATGACATCCAATATCTAAAGTGCGAATCTTGAAAATTCTTAATTAGTACTAAATTGATTTTAATTTGAGTTTATGAGGTAAAATTTGATATGAATTTGTCAAATTTTAATAGTTTTTATATAGATATTAAGTTTTGATAGAAACAAATAAGTTAATTAAATCCAAAGATTACAGACTTAAGACACTCATATCATCAATTAACCCTTGTCCTACCATCACAATCAATATTACATTTCTAAACGAACATCATTTGATATGACTCATCGCAATTATAATATATTTTAGTTAGAAAAGGAATTCAACATTTCTTTATTTTTTTTGGAACTACATTCCTAAAATTGTACTTTAAAAATAAAAAGACATGATAAAAATAATATTATGACATGTTAGTGATGAGTAATAAAAATTCTAAATGAGAAAGGTAGGGATAAACTATGGATCAAATAACTAAAATAATCAACTAAAATTAAAGCAAAGAAATTAATATAATTTCAAGGGTAAAATAACCAAAATATAACATTGTATTCATCCCTTTCTTTCTTAACATGCATTTTTATCCTCCATTCTTTCTTTTGGATGAAAGCTCCATTAAAAAAAAAAAAATTCAAACAAAGAAAGTGAAGCCGAATAGGCAATGAATATCAAATCACTAACATGTCAAAGCTCATAAATATTTTTTTTATTATTGGGTTATGACGGTTGTTATCAAAATTCAATACTTAATTAGCTTTACACATAAATAACTCACATGAATCTGCATATGAAAATTCAATAAATTTGACCTACTATTGACAAAATAAAATAATAATAATAGTAAAAAAAAAAAACAGACAAAGAATTATGCTAAAAAAGATTATGTTAGAAGGAAATGTCACTTACCCCATTTCTATTGGCACAACTCAAAGTAAAGTTCTATGTGATGTCCTCCTTTTTGATAAACTTAACAACCAGCAAACAATTTGTTTTTGTTGTTACATATCCCTTGTTTAATCGAAGAGGATTTGGAAATTCTGATGATGATTTTTCCATTGATATCTGTATGTGTGTATGTAAATTGTTGTATGGAAATGAGAGTTGGCCAGTCAAGAACTCCCATGTTCAAAAGATGCATATTGTTGCAAAGATGCATATATGGAGGTGGATGTGTGGTCATACTCGAAGTGATAAAAGATTAGGAATAAGAATATATGGGATTAAGTGGGAGTGGCCTCGGATCCGTGATAGATAAAATGAGGAAAGTATCAAAATATGTCAATTCAAGCGAGAAAGCTAAATTTTTTACCAATATCAGAGCCTTTGGAAATAGTGCACTTAAGGGATTGATTCGGCATCAACATGTATACTTTGGCCATGCAATACCATATCACGATATGGAATCGTGTGATGGAATCAACATTTGGACATGCGATTTTATGGTGATTCCATCTCATGATTTAATATCATGAGATGTGATTTCATATTCTCCAAAAACCATGATATACGAATTCCGTGTCATGATTTGAGATTTTTTAATATAAAAATTGATTCACAAGTTAATTTTTGTTAAAACAACCCTACATTTGTATCTACTAACCATTTATTTTATATGTAAATAAAATTTATAACAAGATCATTACTTTTTAAAATTTATTATTCTCACCAACATATAGTCAATTTAAGTCACACAACCGATTGTTGAGTAATATAAAAGACTATCTTAGTACACTACAATTTATGTTCAATTTTTTTATTGAATTAAAGTTAAATGAAACAATTACTTAAGTGGAGAACAAATAATAATGTAATAATTTATTATGATATTTTATATTTTTTGTTTATTTGGTAAGATTGAATAAACACTTGAGTCTATTTTAAAAGCTTTACAACTTATTAAATTCTTATGTTTACGAGAAAATATACAACACCAAAATTTCCTATCGGATATTCAAATAAAAATTCAATTTCATCTCATAATTATATATTATGATATCATATCATGATTACATATCATGATACCATCTTGCATGGCCAAACAGGCGAATTACCTTACCCTAAATCTTGTTTCTAGTTTTAGCAGTTCAAATTCTAGTAATTATTTAATGTGAATTAGTTGTATCAATCAATGAACTAGAACTCACTCTTAAGTGGATCAGGCCATCTACTATTATGTTTATATAATTTTCCTTAACAAGGGATAATTCACCAGTGAAGTTAGAAAGTATGAAAAAAATAAAAACAGGTACCACTAAGGAAAGTAAGGAGTCATACGTGCATGTCATGCACTCAATGTTCTACTCATAGTTTTGAGCCTATGTTATTGACTACTTAATTAATCCTTTATTGTTATACTTAATTTATTTCACATGACGGATATAAAATTCACATTCAAGAACGTTTAAGAAATAGATTTATTTGGCCCACAGGCTGGTCTTGTCCATATATCTCAAGCCCCCACAAATCAACAAACTTATTTAGGTCAAGATAAAAAACATTGTTCTTAAATGGGCTTAAAAAATAATAGTCCAGTTCTATGAAATCACGAGTTAAGTCAGGCCTGCCCAATGAATCTAGCCCATATAAACGGCTCTACTAAGACATATGATTTTATAGCTAAGAGGGTCTTGGTGAGCCCAAAGGTAATTAAAACCCTAGATAAAAGGAATTAAGAGGAGTTGTACTATAAAATAAAATGACAAGAAGTAGGAGGAAGTAGTCAACAGTTGAGCTATTCCTACAACACCACTCAATCAATTTTTGACACTTCTTCTTCATCAACTTGTAAGGTTAGATTTCTGACAGATTATTTATTTTGAATTTGAATCTGAATTTGTTCTATTTGGGGATAGAGGGTTTTTCTGCCATTGTTTCTGTTCATGCTAATTCTTTTTATTTCTTTCCATTTCCAAGGATTTGTTGATTGATATTAGTTGAAAAAAGGTATTTAAGAATTACCCTAGCAAACCACATGACTACTTTACTTGTCTTCTCCTAATTATAGATGAGTCCAATTTACTGTGTGTTCTATTAAAACATGTTTCTATATATGTTCTCTTTAAATATGTTTGTAACATGACTCACTTTGTAACCAGTATGGATGGTGTTCGTCCTATACCGGAAGATGTAGTGGTTGATATTCTATTGCGATTGCCCGTGAAATTACTCTTGCGTTTCAAATGTGTGCACAAGAACTGGTGTGCTCTCATCAAAAGTCCGAGTTTCATAAAAGAACATTTTCAATATCGCAACAACAATTGTGCCCGTCTCTTTGTTTGCAACATGAAAATGGCACCTGAAATACAGCCCATCGTAAAGTCTGTTGTATTCTCCTTGCTCCCGGAAGAAATTGTTCCAGGTGTGACCCCTGAACAAAAAACTCTCCTTCAACTTCCGAGGGTCACTGATTTCACGTGTGTTGCGGGTCCAGTTAATGGCTTATTCTTAGTGCAGAAGTTGCTTTATGGAGCAGATGTCTGCTTGGGTTTGTGGAATCCTGCCACCAAAGAGTTCAGGTCTCTGCCTCCTGCGCATTTTGAGATTGAGGGTTTTTGGTCGCACAATAATGATCATCAGTATGGATTTGGATTTGACCTGGTTACTCTAGATTACAAGGTTGTATGGATTCGAGTATTCTGGAATGAACTTGGAATAAGTGTCTATACCTGTGTCTATTCCTCATGCAACAATTCATGGAAACGCCTTACTCTCGAATTCCCTCCCATTTCTACCTTATCTGCACCCCTTGATGCCACTTATCTCAACGGAGTTTATTATTGGCTTTCGAGGGGCCTCAATGGCATCTACACGATTCTCTCTTTTGACATGGTCAGTGAACAATTTGGGGAGATGCAAGTCCCAGATATTACAACTGCACATTGGGGGGCGCTTACATTGCATGGAGGCTCACTTGTAATGTTAACAAGTGACCCTGACCAACCTATGACATCCATATATGATGTGTGGGTAATGAAACAGGAGGGAAATTGGGCCAAAGTTCTTACTATTCAACCTCATATAGATGCTCATTGGCCTATCAACATCTGGGATAACAATAAGATGGTTTTCGAGATCATGGAAACTTCACAGCTAGTGCTATATGACCCTAAAACAAGACATGTTACAGATCTTGGATTTCAGGTGGACCCTAACATTGTTGGCTGTTGGGTTTTCAATTACAAGGAGAGCCTAGTTCCAATAAAGAGAGAAAACGAGACTCAGGGCGAGGATAATGCGGTCAAGAAAATTGAAAACTTCTTCGATATGATACCAATGGATGAGGCCTCATCTTAGAGATTAGACGTACAAAATATTTATAGTGATAATAATGGTTAAAGAGACAGTATTATGATGTTTTTGGTGTAAGAAGTCCTTTAGCAGGCATATTATCTCAAGGTTTTTCTACTTCTTTCTTAATTTTTTTTTACTTTATATGTTTGATTGTAGATTTTCTGAGTGTTGGGGTTGATTAAATTTACGTGGCATTAATTAATCGAATTTTGAGATTGAAACTTCTATAATTTGACAGTACATTTGGATACAAAAGGTTTAAGTTTTTTTTTTAATGTAAAATTTATGATTTTGAAAATTATGTGAAAAGCATTGTATTTCACATTAGTTAAAAATTTAAAAGATAAAATCCCAACTATCACATTAATTGAAACGGGGGAATATTGTTTAAGTTTCATATGTTGATAATTTTCCCATCAATATATGTACGTGTATTTTATATAGAGTGTACGTAAATTGTTATGTGGAAATTAAAGTTGGTCAGTCAAGAACTCCCATGTCTAGAAGATGCATGTTGCAAAGATGTGGATGGTGGGGTGGATGCGCATTCATACTCGAAACGATAAAAATTATAAATGATGATATAAGTGATAAGGTACTCTTTTAGCACGTTTTGTTTTTATATTATAAAAAAAACCATAGATTGATCCTAAAACTAAATGAAGACAAGCTACAAAAATTAAATGTCCACAATGGGATTCAAACCCTAGCTTGTTCACAATGGGATAAACTCAATCGTATTATCATGTTAATTATCATCATAACTCTAGATAGGAAATCTCACACACATATATATACTAGTCCTCAACATGTGCTTCACACGTGAGTTGCGTGAAAACATTTTATACGGTACAAATTAACAAAAATCACACGACAATAAGTATCACAAACTATAAAAAAAAAAAATATACAAGTTGAAATATATGAACAATCAACATATTCAATAACTTTTTTTATTGTGAGTGAAATGATTATATATTCCATGAACCTGCAAATTGGACAATAAAACTTGGTTTGATAATTCAAGTGATAATTAAATGTTTTTGTTATTACGTCCAAACATGTGATATATTACTATGTAACATCCTCAAAATGAATATACAAAAATTGATTAAATGACTTTGATTTGACTGTAGAAAAATATTTATACATATGACTCTATAGTTATCCTCTATTATTTTTTCCAATGATCGATGAGAATCCTGCATATTTTTTATGTTTATAAATTTAACATAAATTCATCACTAATACTAATTATTGATCGAAGTAAAAGTCAATATCTTCTTAAGATGTGAATACCTTTTTAAGTAAATCCTTTTTTTTTTTTGACATTCACCAACAACTAAAATAATACTTTGGATTTGTGTCAAATTTCAAGCAAATTGAAGAACACTAATCATAGAACTAATTTTCAATTGGAATAGGATTCACAAATTTGAAGATTTTATAGAGTGTTTTCTCTGTTGTTTGATAAAATATGTAACTCCTAAAATTAAAATAATTTTTATATTACATAGAATAGTTAAAAACGTAAGAATAATATTGCACAAAGCCTTATATATAGTATCAATTTTATGAACTTTGCGAAATTAATGCTCCTAAAATAAGTTACACTAGTTACTTATAGCCTAAAAAATCATTATCACACAATAACGAAATCAGTATCAAAATTATTTTTCTAAAATGTGATTACAAAGCCACGTCAATATACTGATATGAAAAATTTCTATACTCAGAATATAGGCATAAAAAAAAAGCAAAAAGAAGGCAATATCACAACATATAATATTTTTGTTGTGACAAATGTCAACTACTATACTTCACTATGTAATTCAAAGACTTGCTTTACGTATCTACATTTATATAGGAATACATGAAAGAACACAATAAATTACTATAAATTTACGCATTTAATTTTGGGTGGTTGTGAACACAAAAGGAATGAAAATTATGAAGATTATTAAAAATATAGGTTATAGAACTGAAGATGTGTGGATTATTGAAATGTGACATTTTAATATTACCCCCTTGCACAAGTACCCCCTTAACCTATGTCCGAAATTTCAAAGAGACACTTATACTATACTAAGGTCCTATTACCCCCTTGAACTTATTATATAAATAATTTTCTACTCCTTTTAGGTCTACGTGGCACTATCTTGTAGGCCAAGCGTGTGTTGACATTTTTTTTCAAACTACTGTCATGTAGGCCGAAAAGGGATAGAAAATTATTTATAAATAAGTTGAAGGGGTAATAGGACCTTAGTATAGTATAAGTGTGCCTCTGAGATTTCAGGCTTAAGTTGAGGGGGTACTTATGCATTTTCCCTTTCTACTTCCTTTAAAAAGTCATTTTCTTCATTTTGAAGTGTCACATATGAAATTTATTTTTCCTAAAGAAAATCATTTCCAAAAATTTTGATTAGACTCTATTTTCTATGGAACACACCCTTTATCCGATGTTAAGTTGGATATTGATACACGAAGACCAAGTATGTATTATATTTTTTGCGAAATGGTTTAGTAGACTCTTATACTTGTATCAGTTTGTATTCTGAACCATTCTACTTATCCTTTTTTCATCTGGACTAAATAAAATATAATATATTAAACTCCTCTGACCATCGACCACGCTTATGTGTCATTAAAATAGTTGAGTTGACGAGAAAATGTGACTACACACATTTAAGGCGATTTAACATCATATTTAAAGCTTTAAATTTTAATATATTAAAAATATATAATTAAAAAATTCTAATAAAAGAAAAGAATGTATCTTCTTCACCACACCACTTTTTCATCAACCCCATCCCATCGCTGCCCAACCTCTTTTTTTCATAGTTATCATCTTTAGCCCGATTTTGGTATTGATACCTTGGTGACAAGGTTTCATGACAATTATCAATGGAGAGAGAGAGAGAGAGAGAGAGAGAGAGAGTCATGTTGCTTTCATGGAGGTAGTCGGCATTTACAATGGTGTGAGACGGAGAGAGACGACTCTAGTCCCTTTTTTGCTATATTGGGAGCGATATTGGTCGTTTTTGCTGCCAGAATGTAAGGCGGCGAGCTANGCGGCGAGCAACGAGGGAGTTTATAGGTACGCCGGAGAATATGGAGAGGGGAGTTCGCAGGTCCCCACCTTTTTGCTTATCTAACATCCAAATTTCTCCACGCGCCTCAATTGCGTGAAGTCACGGAGTGTGCCACGTAAGACAAAAGGTGCACAAAATTACAAAAAAATAAGTTTGGGGGGGGGGAGTAATAGGAACTTAGTTTAATTAATGTCTGTCTTTGAAATTTCGCTCATAGTCTAAGGGAGTACTTGTGCATTTTCCCTATATTTTTCAAAAAGATAGTCTCTCCGGTTGTATCCAAGTTTACAGTTCACAAAATTTAGCTGAAAGAAGTCAGAAAGAGTTATTACTTATTTATCAAAAATTAAAAAATTTATCAAAAGCATGAGTTATCACTACAACAAAAATGATCTTTAATGATAATTAATAGTTTAATTATCATTTAATATGTATTTTAAGAGGCAATTGATACTCTGTATAAATGTCCCTAAAGTCTATAACAACATTGAATTCAATGACAATTAATTAATGTCGGTAAAGATTGTAACACTCTTTGTGAATGTGCATAATTATTGCCAATAAAAAATATTTTATAGTGTATTTTGGACATTTGTTGGTTTCAAGAAAACTTGATCTTTTATTATGCTGAAATAGAAGAGAAGAAGAAGTATGACAAAATAGTTAACTTACAATAAAAGACGTGGACTAATTGTCTCGATACAAATATTCTATAAATAGTGCAATGACATACAAAATGTTTGTGCTACTAACTGTGGCAAGCAAGAGAGCAATCATTTATTTTCTTTTATCAAACTTCATCGTTGGTTCCATATTAGTCATCAAATATTTGTTGTTGTGTGCTATCAAACATAGCACGCCTACAAGCAATTTTCCAAAAAGTATATGAAGGAACCCTGTAAAACGGACAAAAGAGAAGATAAATTTTCAATCTTTATCACTGGAATTTTGAAGATAATTCCAAAAAATCACCAAAATAGCAAAAAGAAGTTGCAATATATACATGAATCACTATGATTTATAGTAAAAAAAATTAAACTTCATGATATAGGAAGAAGAAAACTTTGAGAAATGAAATACACTTTATAAGAAACATAGTTAATGTATTTGAATTCAAAAAAAGTACAAATAATAATGACAGAAATAAATGATTTATTTACTAAAAAACCAATGTAATGAATTCAACCATCAACCATTTCAGGAACGTTATAAGTTGCTCTCTCAGAGGTCCAAGAGTAGTAATGTCACGTTGCAATTGAAATCAATTTGCTTTGTTTATATGAAGAACCCTGTAGAAAGTGACAAAAAAGAAGATCAATTTTNTCACATTGCAATTGAAATCAATTTGCTTTGTTTATATGAAGAACCCTGTAGAAAGTGACAAAAAAGAAGAGCAATTTTCAATCATTATTATTGACACTTTAACAGAGATAAAAAAAGATCACCAAAATAGGAAAAAGAAATTACCATAGTTAGATGAATCACTATAACTTAGGGAAAATGCACAAGTACCCCCCCCCCACCAACCTATGTTCGAAACCTCATAGACTCACTTATACTATACTAAGGTCATGTTATCCCTGAACTTATTTTATAAATAATTTTCTACCTCACATGAATCTGCATATGAAAATTCAATAAATTTGACCTACTATTGACAAATAAAATAATAAAAAAAGTAAAAAAAAAACAGACAATGAATTGTGCTAAAAAAGATTATGTTAGAAGGAAATGTCACTTACCCCATTTGTATTGGCACAACTCAAAGTAAAGTTCTATGTGATCGACATAAGCATCTCATATATTGATTTTCGTGTAACAAAAAAATCATCTCATAAGCTATTGACACAAAATTACAAATTTTATTTTACATAAGAGATCAAAATCTTAAACATAAATCAAACATCATAAACTATATTATAAGTAAGAAGCAAGGAAAAAAATAGAAAATAACTTAAAAGAACATACAATGCAGCATCAGAATGGATAATGTTCAGGTGCTCTCTATCAAACTCATAATAAAATAGAATGTAAAAAATAAGGAGATATACATATATGAAATGAAAAGACAAGGATCACAGAGGAGAATGTAAAGAGATATCAGTTTTTTTAGAAGATTATTAATGAATAATTGTCTTTTTAATGTATTTATTTTATGTAAAAATATATATTTTAAGTACAATATGATATGATTATTATTTAATATTTTGTTAATTAAATATTTTTATTTAATATAGGGGTAAAATATTAATCCAACATTATACTTTAATGCTTCTCACTTATAATAATATATAATATGATATATGATATGATGATATGATTGGCAAGAAAATTGCCATTTAATTTCCACTCTTTACATTCCTTTATTTACTTTCAGTTTTTTTTTTATATGTATAGATTTATTTCATTTGGTCTGTGCTTGAATATAATTAACATGGAAAGATATTTAAAATGTTAAAATATCTTATAAGGTAAAAATCATAAGTTCAGAATACCAACTTTTGACTTTTAGCTTATTTTATATTTTTATGGCATAAAAATAAGTATTTAAGAACATATTTGGATTGACTTATTTTAAGTGATTGAATAAATGTAAAAATTGCTTGTAACTCCTTAGTTTTAAGTCAATAACCATAAGTTAAAATTTCTAATTTATTTTACTTTTAATTTATAAGTCAATGCAAACACAGTGGAGTGGCAAACAAGTATAGTAACAAAGAAGGAAGGAGATCCATCCATCTCCTTTGTAAGGTTAGAGTTCAATTTCTTTATTTTTTGAATTTGGTGATGTAGGGTTTTGCTTCTAAATTATATCCAGCCCAATTTTGATCATGTTAGCTTGGCGTCTTTTATATTTCAACTTTTAGAAATACTTGCAAGAAGTGCCAAGTGTTGTCGATTGATCTTGATGGAAAGAGTCAATACATTAATTAGTTATGCCGAGTTTGGTTATACCATATGTGCTGGTGATTTTAATACATAAATAACTCACCAACTAACCTGCAAAATTGTTGTATATGCTAAGCTGAGATGTAGAGGAAAGCAGAAAGGAAATCATTGATTGGCTAATGAAAAATCTAGAGAAGCATTACCAGTTTTTTACTTGTCTTGTATGAAAAATAGTTCCGGGTCTGACCCCTGAACAAAGAATTCTCCTTCATCTTTCAAGGATCGAGAATTTCAACTGTTGCTAGCCCAGTTAATGGCTTATTCCTAAAGCAAAATTTTTTTTGTGGATACGGTGTCCGCTTGAGTTTGTGAATCTTTCCACCAAAGAAATCCGGCCTCTGCCTCCTGAGCGTTTTGCGACTGAGCACTTCTTATGTGACTATAATCATAAATTCAAATTGGGGTTTGACAAGTTGACTCAGGATGATAAGGTTGTTCAGATTCAAGTATATTGTGATGTTCGGGGACAGGGATAGGGCTATTACCTTCATATGTCTGTTTATGTCTATTCCTCATGTGATAACTCATGGAAGAAGCTACAGTTCCCTTCCACTTTTACCTCAAGTTTTCATTATTACATCACAGAACTTGGAATTATTGGCAGTTGTGTTTTCAATTATCAGGAGAGCCCAGCTCTAATTACGAAAGGAAATGAGTCTCAAGACCAGGATAATACTGATCGAGCAAATGAAGTAGTACAACTATTAGGCGGATCAATGATGTCAAGTATTGAAAACCAATTCCCACCTCCCCCCTTGATCTTTCATTTTATTAGCTGGATGAACCTTTTAGTATTAGGTCATTGGATTCTACTCATTCATCATGTCCCGTTTATACTTTGGTCATTGATACGAACATAAAGTTTATTTGTTTTTAGTGTTTTGCTCACATTTGACTACTTGCTAAATTGTTGGCTAAATGTGTATTAATTTATCAAAATAAGCTTTAAGAAAGCGTCAACTTTGAAATATTTTAGGAATATATCAAGCATTCAAAGTGGAAAAGTATTGACATTTGCTTCTGTGTATCTTCCAAGGCTACTTGATGTGAGTGAAGAAGCAGAAAAACAATAAGAAATTCATATCGAGCTCATTTTTGGGGAATTGATATGTCAGTCTAAGAGCACATGACAATTTGATCGCGAGAGTTGCTAAGTCCATTATGGAGGAAGAATCATATTATGCACTTTCTTATTAATTGGAGATAATCTAGTATGGATGGTTGTCGTCCTTTATTACCAGAAGATGTAGTAGTTAATATTCTATTGAGGTTGCATGTGGAATCACTTTTCCGTTTCAAATGTGTGCAAGCATTGGTATCCTCTCATCAAAAGTTCTAGTTTCATAAAAGAACATTTTCATTACAAGAACAATCATGCACGTCTACTCGTTTGTAACTCAAAAGTATCACATGAAGGACATGGCCTTGTAAAGTCTGTTGTATTCTCCTTGCTCCCTGAAGAAACCCTGAACAAAAGGCTCTCCTTCAGCTTCTAAGGGACTTTGGTTACAACTCATGAGTGTGGGAGCATGAAAGCCAATGAAGAATCCCTTGCTTATTTAAAACATGAGTGAGCACACGAAATTCGCCGTCACCATCTGTTTGGATAGACTTTATGGTGGTATTGAATTGATTTTCAACAAGTCCCTTAATTTGAAGAAGAATATGTGAAACATCTGATTTCTTAAACATTGGAAATTCCCAAACAAAATTGCTATAGACATCCACAAAAACAAAATAGTAACAATGACCTTCTGAAGAAATAAAAGGAGATGGTCCCCAAATATCCACTTACAATAATTGTAAAAACGAAAACCTTTTATTGCTACTAATGGAAAGATTTAATTTGTGTGACTTGCCAAGTTGGCAAATAAACTTTCAGCATTTCTATACATTGTATAAAATGTGAATTGCATTGTATATATAGTGTTGGGATTAATGCATCTATGTTTAGTCTTCTGAAATTGTCTCTTAGTTTTTCAAGAAGTCTTTTTAGAATTTCGTAATACATGTACCTAGTAAATTGTGATACATGTATTTAGTTATTTGTGCAAGACCTTTGATTTACATTATTACTAGTATAAATAAAGATGTAGTTGATGATAGTAATCATCTCAAGTGTCCTTAAGTAGCCTATAATAAACTTGAGCATTCTATAAAGATACTATTTTCTTTCCATATTTCCTACAAATTGGTACCAAGAGCAGGTTTCGTTCTTAATATGAGGTTAGGTGAAGAAAAAATATGGCAGCCAAAAAAATGAAGGTGTTGATTCTTCAATTGTTCGTACTCCATTTTTTGATGAACTGATTTTGAATACTGGAAGATAAGAATGAGAACACATTTAAAAGCTGAAGATTTATGGACTATTGTTGCAAATGGCTTTGAAGAACCAGACAATGATGGTGATCTTACAGCAGTAGAGATGAAAAATCTTGAGGCCAAGTATCGTCAAGATGCAAAAGACTTGAGCAAAATCCAAATGTAAGTCTCAAGAGCATAATTTGCAAAAAAAATGCTACTTGTGAGACTGCAAAGGTAACTTGGGATTCTTTGGAAACTGAGGTGTATGGTGACAAAAAGGTACGCGCTATAAATCTTCAAACTCTTTGAAGAGAGTTTCAAAATTTGAAAATGATTGAATCTGAAAAAGTAGATGAATATTGCACAAGAGTCATGAATATTGTTAATGAAATGAGAAATCATGGTGATATAATATCTGGCCAACAAGTTGTGAGAAAGATTCTAATGAGTGTCACATAAAAGTATGAGTACATTGTAATTGCTATCACTGAGGAGACAAAAGATCTTTCTAAGCTTTCCATCAAAGAGCTAGTTGGATCATTTTGTGCACGCGAGAAGCGAAACTTTTTTCGTTAAGATCAACCCGAAGAGATGACTTTCCAATCTAAAGCAAATGAGAATTTTAAAAATCTCTCAAAAAATCAACATAAGAAGAATTACAAGACAAAAAAGAAGCAGGATCATGATGGTTCTTCCAAGAAGGTTGACAAAAAATTGAGAAAAACTCTAGTTTTTTTTTGTTAAGTTTGGAAAAAGACTAATCACAATGCAGAAAAATATTGAAACAAAGGCAAGCCTCAATGTAACTTTTGTAAAAAGTTTGGCCACATTGAAAAGATTGCTTGCATAAGAAATGGGAGCAAGCAAATTTTTGTGGATAACACAATGAAGAAAGGGAAGAAAACTTTTTCTTTGCTTCTAAATCTTATGCTTCAACAAAAAGAAATGAATGGTATGTTGATAGTGGTTGTAGTTATCACATGACTGGATATGAAAAGACTTTCCTCTCAATTTGTAATAACATCACTACTAAAGTGAGAACGGGGAATGGAGCCTTAGTTGATGCAAAAGGTAAATGTACCATTTCGATCAACATATGAAAGGAAGCGGTAAACAAATTCATGATGTTCTTTATGTTCCTAACTTGGAAGAGAATTTGCTTAGTGTTGGTCAACTCATGAAAAATGGTTATTCTCTTGTGTTTAGATATAATTATTGCAGGATTTATGATAAAATTGAGCCAAATCAAGTCATTGTTGAAGTAAAGATGATAAAAAAAGAAACTTCCCTTTGCAATTTCATTACAATGCATTAAAAATGAAATTGTAGATGATTCATGGCTTTGAAACAAAATATTTGTTACTTTTCATGGTTTGAAACTTATAAGCAAAAGGACATGGTGCAAGGCCTTCCTGAGATCTATGTGAAAGTTGTATAATGGGAAAGTAACATTGGAAGTCTTTCCAAAAGGGGTGTCTTGGAGAGTAAGTGTACTTTTGGAACTAATCCATACCGATATTTACGGACCAATGAAGACTCCATATCTTGGAAGTCAGTTATTTTCTCATCTTTATTGATGATTTCTCAAGAATGACTTAAGTTTATTTCTTGAAAGAAAAGTCAGAAGCATTTTCTACATTCAAGAAAACTAAAGCCCTTGTTGAGAAGAAAAATGTTGCAGCATTAAAACCATTCGCAGTGATAGAGGAGGTGAATACACAAGTCGAGAATTTGAAGAATATTGCAAAAATGAAGGTATTCTGAAGCAACTTACAGCAGGGTATACTCCTCAACAAAATGGTGTATTTGAAAGAAGAAATAGAACAAATGTAGAAATGGTCAGACCTATGATGAATGAGAAAGGGATGCCAAAATAATTTTGGGCAGAAGTAGCGCATACAACAGTGTACATCCTTAACAGGTGCCCGACAAAGGCAATACAGGACAAGACACATGTTGAAGCTTGGAGTGGAATGAAACCTTTTGTAAGTCATTTTAAAATTTTTGGATGTATTTGTTATGCTCATATACCTGCGGAGAAAAGAACATAATT
>NC_028640.1:67308809-67368311 GCF_001406875.1 Solanum pennellii | reverse complement strand
ATAAAAGGATAAGAAAGAGGAAGATGTCCCTCAAGTGGGAAAAATGTCAGATTCAGATGATGAAGAAACCGCCTCTAAGAGGAACAAAGATACTGAGTGACATTTATCAGATATGTAACTTTGTTGGTGTTGAGCCAGAAAATTATGAATAAGCTATAAAGCATGATGTTTGGAAGAAAGCAATGGAAGAAGAAATTCGGATGATTGAAAAAAATAATATTTGGGTGCTTGTTGCTATACCCTGAGAAAGAGAAGTTGTAAGTATAAAATGGATTTACAAAATCAAACTCAATCAGGAAGGAGATATTCAAAAGTAAAAAAGCAAGGTTGACTGCCAGAGGCTTCACGCAAAAATTAGGTATTGATTTTAAGAAACTTTCTCTCCAGTTGGTCGCCTTGAGACAATTAGAACTGTAATTGTTGTTGCGCACAAAAGAAATGTAAGATATTTAAACTTGATGTTAGATCTGCATTTCTTAATAGAAATCTTGATAAAAAAATTTTGTTGAGCAACCTTGAGGATTTTTTGTTCAAGGGGGAGAAGAGAAGGTGTACAGGCTAAAAAAAACTCTTTACGGGATGAAGCAAACTCCAAGAGACTGGTACAATGAAATTGATAAATACTTTCTGAAAAATAATATTCAAAGAAGCAAATGTGAAGCCACTTTGTATGTGAATAAAGAACATGACAACATTATCATTGTTTGTCTCTATGTGGATGATCTGCTCTTTACAGGAAATGAAGTGAAGATGGTGCAAAAGTTCAAGCAAGATATGATGCAAGCCTATGAAATGAGTGATCTTGGGTTGCTAAATTATTTCTTGGGCATCAAAGTTTCTCATGTGAAGGAAGGAATTTTTATTTCTCAAAAGAAGTATACTGAAAGTATTCTTCAAAAATTCAAAATGATGGATTGCAGGTTTGTGGTCATACCATTAGTAGCAAATGAGAAGTTCAGAAAAAGATGATGGAGAAAAGAAAGCTAATAGCTCACTTTATAGGAGCTTGATTGGAAGTTTGTTATATCTTACTTCAACAAGGTCAGATATTATGTTTGCTTCTAGTTTATTATCCATATTCATGCAAGAACCAAACCAAGTGCACTATAGAGCTACAAAGCGTGTTCTACGCTACTTGCAAGGAACAATGGATTATGGGATAATGTTTTAATTTGGTGGAGATTTGAACTTAATTGGTTATTCTGATAGTGATTGGGCTGGTAATTGACATGAAAAGTACTTCTAGTTATGCTTTCTTGTTTGAATCAAGTATTTGTTCTTGGTTATCAAAAAAGCAAAGTGTTGTTGCTCAATCCACTGCCGAAGTAGAATATGTTTTAGCAACTAAGACTACTTTTCAAGCTATTTGGTTTAGGAGAAAATTTGAAGACATTGGTGAAAAACAAAAAAGAGGGAATGTTCTATATTGTGATAACAAATCAGCAATTGCAATTGCCAAGAATCCAGTCAGCCAACCCCCCCCACCAACCTTTGTTCGAAACCTCATAGACTCACTTATACTATACTAAGGTCATGTTGCCCCTGAACTTATTTTATAAATAATTTTCTACCTCACATTAATCTGCATATGAAAATTCAATAAATTTGACCTACTATTGACAAAATAAAATAATAATAATAGTAAAAAAAAAGAGACAATGAATTGTGCTAAAAAAGATTATGTTAGAAGGAAATGCACTTACCCCATTTGTATTGGCACAACTCAAAGTAAAGTTCTATGTGATCGACACAAGCATCTCATAGATTGATTTTCCTGTAACAAAAAAATCATCTCATAAGCTATTGACACAAAATTACAATTTTTATTTTACATAAGAGATCAAAATCTTAAACATAAATCAAACATCATAAACTATATTATAAGTAAGAAGCAAGGAAAAAAATAGAAAATAACTTAAAAGAACATACAATGTAGCATCAGAATGGATAATATTCGGGTGCTCTCTATCAAACTCATAATAAAATAGAATGTAAAAGATAAGGAGATATACATATATGAAATGAAAAGACAAGGATCACAGTGGAGAATGTAAAGAGATATCAGTTTTTTTAGAAGATTATTAATGAATAATTGTCTTTTTAATGTATTTATTTTATGTAAAAATATATATTTTAAGTACAATATGATATGATTATTATTTAATATTTTGTTAATTAAATATTTTTATTTAATATAGGGGTAAAATATTAATCCAACATTATACTTTAATGCTTCTCACTTATAATAATATATAATATGATATATGATATGATGATATGATTGGCAAGAAAATTGCTATTTAATTTCCACTCTTTACATTCCTTTATTTACTTTCAGTTGTTTTTGTATAGATTTATTTCATTTGGTCTGTGCTTGAATATAATTAACATGGAAAGATATTTAAAATGTTAAAATATCTTATAAGGTAAAAATCATAAGTTCAGAATACCAACTATTGANACCAACTTTTGACTTTTAGCTTATTTTATATTTTTATGGCATAAAAATAAGTATTTAAGAACACACTTGGATTGACTTATTTTAAGTGATTGACTAAATGTAAAAATTGCTTGTAACTCCTTAGTTTTAAGTCAATAACCATAAGTTAAAATTTCTAATTTATTTTACTTTTAATTTATAAGTCAATGCAAGCACAGTGGAGTGGCAAACAAGTATAGTAACAAAGAAGAAAGGAGATCCATCCATCTTCTTTGTAAGGTTAGAGTTCAATTTCTTTATTTTTTGAATTTGGTGATGTAGGGTTTTGCTTCTAAATTATATCCAGCCCAATTTTGATCATGTTAGCTTGGCGTCTTTTATATTTCAACTTTTAGAAATACTTGCAAGAAGTGCCAAGTGTTGTCGATTGATCTTGATGGAAAGAGTCAATACATTAATTAGTTATGCCGAGTTTGGTTATACCATATGTGCTGGTGATTTTAATACATAAATAACTCACCAACTAACCTGCAAAATTGTTGTATATGCTAAGCTGAGATGTAGAGGAAAGCAGAAAGGAAATCATTGATTGGCTAATGAAAAATCTAGAGAAGCATTACCAGTTTTTTACTTGTCTTGTATGAAAAATAGTTCCGGGTCTGACCCCTGAACAAAGAATTCTCCTTCATCTTTCAAGGATCGAGAATTTCAACTGTTGCTAGCCCAGTTAATGGCTTATTCCTAAAGCAAAATTTTTTTTGTGGATACGGTGTCCGCTNTGATCTTGATGGAAAGAGTCAACACATTAATTAGTTATGCCGAGTTTGGTTATTCCATCTTTTGCCTTACATAAATAATACATATATCTTCTTCTCAACTTATACATTTAAACCAGTAGTCAAATACAGTACGTGATGTGCTGGTGATTTTAATACATAAATAACTCACCAACTAACCTGCAAAATTGTTGTATATGCTAAGCTGAGATGTAGAGGAAAGCAGAAAGGGAATCATTGATTGGCTAATGAAAAATCTAGAGAAGCATTACCAGTTTTTTACTTGTCTTGTATGAAAAATAGTTCCGGGTGTGACCCCTGAACAAAGAATTCTCCTTCATCTTTCAAGGATCGAGAATTTCAACTGTGTTGCTAGCCCAGTTAATGGCTTATTCCTAATGCAAGAATTTTTTTGTGAATACGGTGTCCGCTTGAGTTTGTGAATCTTTCCACCAAAGCGTTCCGGCCTCTGCCTCCTGAGCCTTTTGCGACTGAGCACTTCTTATGTGACTATAATCATAAATTCAGATTGGGGTTTGACCAGTTGACTCAGGATGATAAGGTTGTTCAGATTCAAGTATACTGTGATGTTCGGGCACAGGGATAGGGCTATTACCTTCATATGTCTGTTTATGTCTATTCCTCATGCGATAACTCATGGAAGAAGCTACAGTTCCCTTCCACTTTTACCTCAAGTTTTCATTATTACATCACATATCTCAATGGGGTTTATTATTGGATTTGTAGGGTTCTCAATAATAATATATGCAAGATTCATTCATTTTCCATGGCCAACAAACAATTTGGGGAGATGCAATTAGGCCAAGGTAAACACTGGGTGAGGCTTACATCGCGTGGCGACTCGCTTGCAATGTTAGTTAGTTATAAGTGTATGACATCCATATATGAAATGAAACAAGAGGTAAGCTGGTGCAAAATGTTTACTGTTCAACCTTTATAGATGCTGCTCATTTGCCTAAAAGTATATGGGAGAATGATAAGATTGTTTTTGAACTGACAAAAACTTCACAACTGGTTCTATATGACCCTACAACAAGTCAAGTTACAGATCTTGGAATTATTGGCAGTTGTGTTTTCAATTATCAGGAGAGCCCAGCTCTAATTACGAAAGGAAATGAGTCTCAAGACCAGGATAATACTGATCGAGCAAATGAAGTAGTACAACTATTAGGTGGATCAATGATGTCAAGTATTGAAAACCAATTCCCCCCTCCCCCTTGATCTTTCATTTTATTAGCTGGATGAACCTTTTAGTATTAGGTCACTGGATTCTACTCATTCATCATGTCCCGTTTATACTTTGGTCATTGATACGAACATAAAGTTTATTTGTTTTTAGTGTTTTGCTCACATTTGACTACTTGCTAAATTGTTGGCTAAATGTGTATTATTTTATCAAAATAAGCTTTAAGAAAGCGTCAACTTTGAAATATTGTAGGAATATAGTAAGCATTCAAAGTGGAAAAGTATTGACATTTGCTTCTGTGTAACTTCCAAGGCTACTTGATGTGAGTGAAGAAGCAGAAAAACAATAAGAAATTCATATCGAGCTCATTTTTGGGAAATTGATATGTCAGTCTAAGAGCACATGACAATTTGATCGCGAGAGTTGCTAAGTCCATTATGGAGGAAGAATCATATTATGCACTTTCTTATTAATTGGAGATAATCTAGTATGGATGGTTGTCATCCTTTACCAGAAGATGTAGTAGTTAATATTCTATTGAGGTTGCATGTGGAATCACTTTTGCATTTCAAATGTGTGCAAACATTGGTATCCTCTCATCAAAAGTTCTAGTTTCATAAAAGAACATTTTCATTACAAGAACAATCATGCACGTCTACTCGTTTGTAACTCAAAAGTATCACATGAAGGACATGGCCTTGTAAAGTCTGTTGTATTCTCCTTGCTCCCTGAAGAAACCCCTGAACAAAAGGCTCTCCTTCAGCTTCTAAGGGACTTTGGTTACAACTCATGAGAGTGGGAGCATGAAAGCCAATGAATTATCCCTTGCTTATTTAAAACATGAGTGAGCACACGAAATTCGCCGCCACCATCTGTTTGGATAGAATTTATGGTGGTATTGAATTGATTTTCAACAAGTCCCTTAATTTGAAAAAAAATATGTGAAACATCTGATTTCTTAAACATTGGAAATTCCCAAACAAAATTGCTATAGACATCCACAAAAACAAAATAGTAACGATGACCTTCTGAAGAAATAAAAGGAGATAGTCCCCAGATATCCTCTTACAATAATTGTAAAAACGAAAACCTTTTATTGCTACTAATGGAAAGATTTAATTTGTGTGACTTGACAAGTTGGCAACTAAACTTTCAGCATTTCTATACATTGTATAAAATGTGAATTGCATTGTATATATAGTGTTGGGATTAATGCATCTATGTTTAGTCTTCCGAAATTGTCTCTTAGTTTTTCAAGAAGTCTTTTTAGAATTTCGTAATACATGTACCTAGTAAATTGTGATACATGTATTTAGTTATTTGTGCAAGACCTTTGATTTACATTATTACTAGTATAAATAAAGATGTAGTTGATGATAGTAATCATCTCAAGTGGCCTTAAGTAGCCTATAATAAACTAGAGCATTCTATAAAAATACTATTTTCTTTCCATATTTCCTACAAATTGGTATCAAGAGCAGGTTTCGTTATTAATATGAGGTTAGGTGAAGAAAAAATATGGCAGCCAAAGAAATGAAGGTGTTGATTCTTCAATTGTTCGTACTCCATTTTTTGATGAACTGATTTTGAATACTGGAAGATAAGAATGAGATCACATTTGAAAGCTGAAGATTTATGGACTATTGTTGCAAATGGCTTTGAAGAACCAGATAATGATGGTGATCTTACAGCAGTAGAGATGAAAAATCTTGAGGCTAAGTATCGTCAAGATGCAAAAGACTTGAACAAAATTCAAATGTAAGTCTCAAGAGCATATTTTGCAAAAAAAATGCTACTTGTGAGACTGCAAAGGTAACTTGGGATTCTTTGGAAACTGAGGTGTATGGTGACAAAAAGGTACGCGCTATAAATCTTCAAACTCTTTGAAGAGAGTTTCAAAATTTGAAAATGATGGAATCTGAAAAAGTAGATGAATATTGCACAAGAGTCATGAATATTGTTAATGAAATGAGAAATCATGGTGATATAATATATGGCCAACAAGTTGTGAGAAAGATTTTAATGAGTGTCACATAAAAGTATGAGTACATTATAATTGTTATCACTGAGGAGACAAAAGATCGTTCTAAGCTTTCCATCAAAGAGCTAGTTGGATGATTTCGTGCACGCGAGAAGCGAAACTTTTTTCGTTAAGATCAACTCGAAGAGATGACTTTCCAATCTAAAGCAAATGAGAATTTTAAAAATCTCTCAAAAAATCAACAGAAGAAGAATTACAAGACAAAAAAGAAGTAGGATCATGATGGTTCTTCCAAGAAGGTTGACAAAAAAGTGAGAAAAACTCTAGTTTTTTTTGTTAAGTTTGGAAAAAGACTAATCACAATGCAGAAAAATATTAACACAAAGGCAAGCCTCAATGTAACTTTTGTAAAAAGTTTGGCCACATTGAAAAGGATTACTTGCATAAGAAATGGGAGCAAGCAAATTTTTGTGGATAACACAAGGAAGAAAGGGAAGAAAACCTTTTCTTTGCTTCTAAATCTTATGCTTCAACAAAAAGAAATGAATGGTATGTTGATATGGTTGTAGTTATCACATGACTGGATATGAAAAGACTTTCCTCTAATTTATAATAACATCACCACTAAAGTGAGAACGGGGAATGAAGCCTTAGTTGATGCAAAAGGTAAATGTACCATTTCGATCAACATATGAAAGGAAGCGGTAAGCAAATTCATGATGTTCTTTATGTTCCTAACTTGGAAGAGAATTTGCTTAGTGTTGGTCAACTTATGAAAAATGGTTATTCTCTTGTGTTTAGATATAATTATTGCAGGATTTATGATAAAATTGAGCCAAATCAAGTCATTGTTGAAGTAAAGATGATAAAAAAAAAAAGAAACTTCCCTTTGCAATTTCATTACAATGCATTAAAAATGAAATTGTAGATGATTCATGGCTTTGAAACAAAATATTTGTTACTTTAATTTTCATGGTTTGAAACTTATAAGCAAAAGGACATGGTGCAAGGCCTTCCTGAGATCTATGTGAAAGTTGTATAATGGGAAAGTAAAATTGGAAATCTTTCCAAAAGGGGTGTCTTGGAGAGCAAGTGTACTTTTGGAACTAATCCATACCGATATTTACGGACCAATGAAGACTCCATATCTTGGAAGTCAGTTATTTTCTCATCTTTATTGATGATTTCTCAAGAATGACTTGGGTTTATTTCTTGAAAGAAAAGTCAGAAGCATTTTCTACATTTAAGAAATTTAAAGCCCTTGTTGAGAAGAAAAATGTTGCAGCATTAAAACCATTCGCAATGATAGAGGAGGTGAATACACAAGTCGAGAATTTAAAGAATATTGCGAAAATGAAGGTATTCTGAAGCAACTTACAGCAGGGTATACTCCTCAACAAAATGGTGTATTTGAAAGAAGAAATAGAACAAATGTTGAAATGGCCAGACCTATGATGAATGAGAAAGGGATGCCAAAATAATTTTGGGCAGAAGTAGCGCATACAACAGTGTACATCCTTAACAGGTGCCCGACAAAGGCAATACAGGACAAGACACATGTTGAAGCTTGGAGTGGAATGAAACCTTTTGTAAGTCATTTTAAAATTTTTGGATGTATTTGTTATGCTCATATACCTGCGGAGAAAAGAACATAATTTGATGGAAAAAGAGTGAAAAATATATATTTCTTGGTTATAGTGATGTGACAAAAGCATATACGTTTCTCTATGTCAAAACTAACAAACTTATTATTAGTAGAGATGTCATTTTTGATGAAAAATCAACATCCAATTGGAAGGATAAAAAGATAAAGAATATTGCTATCATATCTTCAAATTAATAAAAGGATAAGAAAGAGGAAGATGTCCCTCAAGTGGGAAAAATGTCAGATTCAGATGATGAAGAAACCGCCTCTAAGAGGAACAAAGATATTGAGTGACATTTATCATATATGTAACTTTGTCCGTGTTGAGCCAGAAAATTATGAATAAGCTATAAAGCATGATGTTTGGAATAAAGCCATGGAAGAAGAAATTCGGATGATTGAAAAAAATAGTATTTGGGTGCTTGTGGCTATACCCTGAGAAAGAGAAGTTGTAAGTCTAAAATGGATTTACAAAATCAAACTCAATCAGGAAGGAGATATTGAAAAGTAAAAAATCAAGGTTGACTGCCAGAGGCTTCACCCAAAAATTAGGTATTGATTTTAAGAAACTTTCTCTCCAGTTGGTCGCCTTGAGACAATTAGAACTGTAATTGTTGTTGCGCACAAAAGAAATGTAAGATATTTAAACTTGATGTTAAATCTGCATTTCTTAATAGAAATCTTGATAAAAAATTTATGTTGAGCAACCTTGAGGATTTTTTTTTCAAGGGGGAGAAGAGAAGGTGTACAGGCTAAAAAAATCTCTTTACGGGATGAAGCAAACTCCAAGAGACTGGTACAATGAAATTGATAAATATTTTCTGAAAAATAATGTTAAGAGAAGTAAATGTGAAGCCACTTTGTATGTGAATAAAGAACATGCCAACATTATCATTGTTTGTCTCTATGTGGATGATCTGCTCTTTACAGGAAATGATGTGAAGATGGTGCAAAAGTTCAAGCAAGATATGATGCAAGCCTATGAAATGAGTGATCTTGGGTTGCTAAATTATTTCTTGGGCATCGAAGTTTCTCAAGTGAAGGAAGGAATTTTTATTTCTCAAAAGAAGTATACTGAAAGTATTCTTCAAAAATTCAAAATGATGGATTGCAGGTTTGTGGCCATACCATTAGCAGCATATGAGAAGTTCAGAAAAGATGATGGAGAAAAGAAAGCTAATAGCTCACTTTATAGGAGCTTGATTGGAAGTTTGTTATATCTTACTTCAACAAGGTCAGATATTATGTTTGCTTCTAGTTTATTATCCATATTCATGCAAGAACCAAGCCAAGTGCACTATAGAGTTACAAAGCGTGTTCTACGCTACTTGCAAGGAACAATGGATTATGGGATAATGTTTAAATTTGGTGGAGATTTGAACTTAATTGGTTATTCTGATAGTGATTGGGCTGGACGCATAAATGACAAGAAAAGTACTTCTAGTTATGCTTTCTTATTTGAATCAAGTATTTCTTCTTGGTTATCAAAAAAGCAAAGTGTTGTTGCTCAATCCACTGCCGAAGTAGAATATGTTTTAGCAACTAAGACTACTTTTCAAGCTATTTGGCTTAGGAGAAAATTTGAAGACATTGGTGAAAAACAAAAAAGAGGGACTGTTCTATATTGTGATAACAAATCAGCAATTGCAATTGCCAAGAATCCAGTCAGCCATGAAAGATCAAAGCATATTTCCATCAAGTATCATTTTATCCTAGAAGCACAAGAGAAAGACGAAATTCAATTGCATTTTCAGACAGGAGAAAAACTTGCTGACATCTTCACCAAAGACTTCCTAGAGAAAAATTTTGTTGCATTGGAGTTATCAAGCAAATGCATTAAGGGGGGGGGGGGGTTAGAATTAATGCATCTATGTTTAGTCTTTCGAAATTGTCTCTTAGTTTTTCAAGAAGTCTTTTTAGAATTTCGTAATACATGTATCTAGTAAATTGTGATACATGTATTTAGTTACTTATGCAAGACCTTTGATTTACATTAATACTAGTATAAATAGAGATGTAGTTGATGATAGCAATAATCTTAAATGGTCTTAACTAACCTATAATAAACTTGAGCATTCTCTAAAGATACTATTTTCCTTCCATATTTCCTACATATCGTACATATGTCCTAAATATTTTATGAAATAAAATCTCTAAATATTTGGACGTAATATTTTTAAAATAACTTTGTTTTTACTTAATGCGTTCCAACGATTCGACCACTTCTTCAACGTCTTACAGTGAATATTCTGCCATTTTAGTTATTATCGAAATAATTACATTCAATAGCTTATAAAAAAACAACTCGATCAGATTGTGGTAGCATCGGTGATGCTGGTGGGCTGTTTATGTATAATAGTAGTTGTCCTAAGAGATTGTATGTCCTCCTTTTTGATAAACTTAACAACAAGCAAACAATTTGTTTTTGTTGTTACATATCCCTTGTTTAATGAAAGAGGATTTGGAAATTTTGATGATGATTTTTCCATTGATATATGTATGTGTGTATGTAAATTGTTGTATGTAAATGAGAGTTGGCCAGTAAAGAAACTCCCATGTCCAAAAGATGCATATTGTTGCAAAGATGCAGATATGGAGGTGGATGTGTGGTCATACTCAAAGTGATAAAAGATTAGCAATAAGAATATATGGGAATAAGTGGGAGTGGCCTCAGATCCGTGATAGATAAAATGAGGAAAGTATCGAAATATGTCAATTCAAGCGAGAAAGCTAAATTTTTTACCAATATCAGAACCTTTGAAAATAATGCACTTAAGGGATCGATTCGGCATCAACATGTATACTTTGGCCATGCAATACCATATCACGATATGGAATCGTGTGATGGAATCGGCGTTTGGACATGCGATTTTATGCTGATTCCATCTCATGATTTAATATCATGAGATGTGATTTCATATTCTCCAAAAACCATGATATACGAATTCTGTATCATGATTTGAGATTTTTTAATATAAAAATTGATTCACAAATTCATATTTTGTTAAAACAACCCCATATTTGTATCTACTAACCATTTATTTTATATGTAAATAAAATTTATAACAAGATCATTACTTTTTAAAATTTATTATTTTCACCAACATATAGTCAATTTAAGTCACACCAACCGATTGTTGAGTAATATAAAAGACAATCTTAGTACACTACAATTTATGTTCAATTTTTTTATTGAATTAAAGTTTGATGAATTAAAGTTAGATGAAACAATTACTTAAGTGGAGAACAAATAACAATGTAATAATTTATTATAATATTTTATAATTTTTGTTTATTTGGTAAGATTGAATAAACAGTTGAGTCTATTTTATTAGTTTTACAACTTATTAGATTCTTATGTTTATGAGAAAATATACAACAACAAAATTTCATATCGAATATTCAAATAAAAATTCAATTTCATCTCATAATTCTATATTATGATATCATATCATGATTCCATATCATGATACCATCTTGCACGACCAAACAGACGAGTTACCTTACCCTAAATCTTGTTTCTAGTTTTAACAGTTCAAATTCTAGTAATTATTTAATGTGAATTAGTTGTATCAATCAATGAACTAGCACTCACTCTTAAGTGGATCAGGCCATCTACTATTATGTTTACATAATTTTCCTTAACAAGGGATAATTTACCAGTGAAGTTAGAAAGTATGAAAAAAATAAAAACAGGTACCACTAAGGAAAGTAAGGAGTAATATGTGCATGACATGCACTCAATGTTCTACTCATAGCTTTGAGCCTATGTTATTGACTACTTAATTAATCCTTTATTGTTATACTTAATTTATTTCACATGACGGATATAAAATTCACATTCCAGAACGTTTAAGAAATAGATTTATTTGGCCCACAGGCTAGTCTTGTCCATATATCTTAAGCCCCTACAAATCAACAAACTTATTTAGGTCAGGATAAAAAATATTGTTCTTAAATGGGCTTAAAAAATAATAGTCCAGTTCTATGAAATCACGAGTTAAGTCAGGGCTGCCCAATGAATATAGCCCATATAAACGGCTCTACTAAGACATATGATTTTATAGCTAAGAGGGTCTTGGTGAGCCCAAAGGTAATTAAAACCCTAGATAAAAGGAATTAAGAGGAGTTGTACTATAAAATAAAATGACAAGAAGTAGGAGGAAGTAGTAAACAGTTGAGCTATTTCTACAACACCACTCAATCAATTTTTGACACTTCTTCTTCATCAACTTGTAAGGTTAGATTTCTGACAGATTATTTATTTTGAATTTGAATCTGAATTTGTTCTATTTGGGGATATAGGGTTTTTCTGCCATTGTTTCTGATCATGCTAATTCTTTTTATTTCTTTCCAGTTTTTCTGCCATTGTTTCTGATTATGCTAATTCTTTTTATTTCTTTCCATTTCCAAGGATTTGTTGATTGATATTAGTTGAAAAAAGGTATTTAAAAATTGCCCTAGCAAACCACATGACTACTTTACTTGTCTTCTCCTAATTATAGATGAGTACAGTTTACTGTGTGTTCTATTAAAACATGTTTCTATATATGTTCTCTTTAAATATGTTTGTAACATGACTCACTTTGTAACCAGTATGGATGGTGTTCGTCCTATACCGGAAGATGCAGTGGTTGATATTCTGTTGAGATTGCCCGTGAAATCACTCTTGCGTTTCAAATGTGTGCGCAAGAACTGGTGTGCTCTCATCAAAAGTCCGAGTTTCATAAAAGAACATTTTCAATATCGCAACAACAATTGTGCCCGTCTCTTTGTTTGCAACATGAAAATGGTACCTGAATTACAGCCCATCGTAAAGTCTGTTGTATTCTCCTTGCTCCCTGAAGAAATTGTTCCAGGTGTGACCCCTGAACAAAAAACTCTCCTTCAGCTTCCGAGGGTCACTGATTTCACGTGTGTTGCCGGTCCAGTTAATGGCTTATTCTTAGTGCAGAAGTTGCTTTATGGAGCAGATGTCTGCTTGGGTTTGTGGAATCCTGCCACCAAAGAGTTCAGGTCTCTACCTCCTGCGCATTTTGAGATTGAGGGTTTTTGGTCGCACAATAATGATCATCAGTATGGATTTGGATTTGACCTGGTTACTCTAGATTACAAGGTTGTATGGATTCGAGTATTCTGGGATAATATTGGACTAAGTGTCTATACCTGTGTCTATTCCTCATGCAACAATTCATGGAAACGCCTTACTCTCGAATTCCCTCCCATTTCTAACTTATCTGCACCCCTTGATGCCACTTATCTCAACGGAGTTTATTATTGGCTTTCGAGGGGCCTCAATGGAATCTACACGATTCTCTCTTTTGACATGGTCAGTGAACAATTTGGGGAGATGCAAGTCCCTGATATTACAACTGCACATTGGGGGGCGCTTACATTGCATGGCGGCTCACTTGCAATGTTAACAAGTGACTCTGACCAACCTTTGACATCCATATATGATGTGTGGGTAATGAAACAGGAGGGAAATTGGTCCAAAGTTCTTACTATTCAACCTCATATAGATGCTCATTGGCCTATCAACATCTGGGATAACAATAAGATGGTTTTCGAGATCATGGAAACTTCACAGCTAGTGCTATATGACCCTAAAACAAGACATGTTACAGATCTTGGATTTCAGCTGGACCCTAACATTGCTGGCTGTTGGGTTTTCAATTATAAGGAGAGCCTAGTTCCAATAAAGAGAGGAAATGAGACTCAGGGCGAGGATAATGCAGTCAAGCAAATTGAACACTACTTTGATACTATACCAATGGATGAGGCCTCATCTTAGAGATTAGACGTACAGAATGTTTATAGTGATAAAAATGGTTAAAGAGACAGTATTATGATGTTCTTGGTGTAAGTCCTTTAGCAGGGCATGTTATCTCAAGGTTTTTCTACTTGTTTCTTAAATTATTATTTTTTTAACTTTTTATGTTGATTGCAGATTTTCTGAGGGTTGGGGTTGATTAAATTTACGTGGCATTAATTTGAATTTTTTGAGATTGAAATTTCTATAATTTGACAGTAAAGTTGGATACAAAAGCTTTATGTTTTTTTTAATAATAAATTTTTGTGTTTTGAAATTATGTGAAAAGCATTTTAAATCACAATAATTAACAATCTAAAAGATAAAATCCCAATATCACTTTAATTGAGATGGGGGGAGTATTGTTTAAGTTTCATCTGTTGATGATTTTTCCATCTATATATGTACGTGTATTTTATATAGAGTATGTTTGTAAATTGTTGTATGGAAATGAAAGTTGGCCAGTCAAGAACTCTCATGTCGAGAAGATGCATGTTGCAGAGATGTGGATAGTGAGGTGGATGCGCGTTCATACTCGAAAAAATAAAAATTATAAATGATGATATAAGGGATAAGGTAAGAGCGACATCCGTGGTAGATAAGATGAGGAAAAGTATATGTTGTGCGGAATTCGATATAATACGAGAAAATATAAACGCGAAAAATAAGACAACAGATTTATGTGGTTCACCAATAAATTGGCTACGTCCACGGGAAGAGGGGGAGCAGTTTTATTATGGAGAGGCAAGAACAGAATTACAGAATAGGGTTTGCCATAGCGTCTATATATAGTGCTAAGCTAGGCCCTAACAGGCTTGGGCCCAAAATACAGCGAGACCCCCGTCCTTTCTGTTTGTAACGGGTCCGATTCAAGGCATTCAACAAATCTCCACCTTGACTTGAATTCTCCGAACAGATTCTTCAGACGCACTATGATAGTGCCAGGCCTCCCCCTCTTCCTCAGAGTTGCCCCGCAGGGCAATTAACAGCTTCTGATGTTGAGCAAGTCCAAACAGTGTTGAAACTTGCTCTGTGGAACCGGCTTTGTGAACATATCAGCAGGATTATCAGCAGTTCCTACTTTCTTCACCTTGATTCTCTTCTCACTTCTCAGAAAATGATACCTTACGTCAATATGCTTGGTTCTCTCATGATGGACTTGATCCTTGGCTAGACAAATTGCGCTCAAACTGTCACAATACACCATAGCCTGATCATGATGCAGACCAAGATCACTAACCAGCCCTTTCAGCCAAATCCCTTCTTTTGCAGCCTCTGTCAAGGCCATGTACTCCGCTTCCGTAGTAGACAAAGTCACTGTAGGTTGCAAAGTTGCCTTCCAACTGACGACAGATCCTCCAAGGGTAAACACATAGCCAGTCATCGATCTTCTTGTGTCAACATCTCCAGCATAGTCAGAATCAGAATAGCCAGTAACCAAGCACTGAGTATCACCTCCATAAATGAGACCAACGTCAGATGTACCTCTAAGGTACCGGAAAATTCTCTTCACAGCCTGCCAATGTTCTCTCCCTGGTTGTCCCATGAATCTGCTCACTACACTGACTGCATGTGCTAAATCTGGCCTTGTACAGACCATAGCATACATCAAACTTCCTACGGCACTGGCATAAGGGACTCGTGACATATACTCCTTCTCTTCTTCTGAATGTGGAGCGAACATGGAAGTGAGATGGATATAACGGGTCCGATTCAAGGCATTCAACTTAGATGAAGACATGCCAAACCTCGCCAAGACCTTCTGAATGTAGNCTAAGGGATTGATTCATAAATAGAATCAACCATTGGATATAATTAGTCCTTTAAAACTTCCTATTTCCTAAACGAGAAACTTTTAATACTAATAAGGAGAAGTGAAGTTAATAATGAATATTTCCCTTATCCTAAATCTTGTTTCTAGTTTAACAGTTCAAAAATGTAATAAGATTCTAGTTAGTATTTAATGTGAATGGGCATGTTGGGAAGTGTCATTCCCGAATGGGCCCTACAGTGCGCAATTCGAATTCAATCGGTGTTTCAATAAGGGCTTCAAACATCGGGCTGAAAAAAAGATCTTGATGCCAAAACTCTCCTAGAATAACCTAATCGAAACACCCTGGAGTGGCAAACAAGTATAGTAATAATGAAGGAAGGAGATATCATCCTCGTGTGTAAAGTTAGATTTCAATTTCTTTCTATAATATATTTTGTTATTTATGTTTTTTGAATTTGGTAATGTAGGGTTTTACTTCTAAATTATATCCTGCCCGATTTCGATCATTCTTTGGGTCTTTCAAATTTTAACTTTTAGAATTACTTGCAAGAAGTGCCAACTTGTTGCTGATTGATCTTAACCGAAAGAGTTGACATATTAATTAGTTCTGCCGAGTTTGGTTATTCACTACAACAAAAATGATCATTAGCGGCAATAATGAACATGTATTTCTAGCGGCAGTTGTCACTCTTTGTATATGTCCCTAAAGCCTTTAGCACATTGGTTCTAATGGCACTTACAAATGCCGGTAAAGACTTTTGCGCTCTTTATTAATGTCAATATTTAATGCCACTAAAAGTTATTTTTGTTGTACTGATTCCATCTTTTGCCTTGTATAAAATAATGCATATGTTTTGTTCTCAACTTATACATTCAAACCAATAGTCAAATACCATACTTGATGTGCGGATTATAACACGTAAATAACTCACCAACTAACTGGAAAGTCATTTACTGCTTATGGCTAATGAAAAGTCTAGACAAGCAAATGGTCAGTTCCTTACTAGTATATCTTGTATGAATTTCCATTTGTTCGCTTTTCTAGGTTAGTTAACACTAACAGAGGGAGTGTCATCCCTAAAACTGGCCAGTGGCGAATTCAAGATTTTCGTTCAGGAGTTCGAAAAATAAAAAGCCTAAACGTGTGAATAAGCCATCAAAACACAATTCCAAAGAAACAGTAGTGTATAGTTTATAGGTATAAAAAGTTAGTTCTGTTTCAAGAGACCTTTTTATTGGGTTTTAAAAGGCGTGAATGGAAAATGAAGAGTTACAACTTTTTTGAAGAGTTGTGACTTTTATGAAAGGTTGCGACTTTTATGAAAAGTTGTGACTTTTATAAAAAGTTGTGACTTTTATGAAAAGTTGTGACTTTTATGGAAAGTTGTGACTTTTATAAAAAGTGAGGACCTTTCTGAAATATTGTGACTTTACCAAAGTTTTGTGACCTTTTTCGGTAAGGCACAATAAGAACCTTTTTGCACTACCCTTTGTTTTCTATAAATTGAGGGATTTCCCCTCATTTTAAATATAGAACTTATGGACTCTTCTTCTACAACCAAATCTAGTATTCTAAGTGTACTTTACTGTCGTTGAGTGTCTCGCTTACACCAACGTTTTGGGTATCAATACACTGGGGATTGAGATCATTGTATCTTGGGAGGATACATTCCAAATTAAGCCTCGGATACAAGAGGGGAATAATTTTCTTAAGGGGACACTGTGCATTCAGTGGGCTTGATCTTCTTCCTGTTTTTTCCAAATTATTGTATGTGCGACAAATTTTAGATTTGTGAATTAATTTATGTTCTTCTGTTCTTCATTGGCTCATTAAACTTTGGTAACTTCGTGTTTCTGCAAAGTTTGTTGGAAACAGTAAGATTCTTTAAACACAAATTAACAATAATTCTTCTTTAAGAAAAATATTTCATATATTTTTTTTCTAATCTATTTCTGATTCTAGTTTCTCTACTAGTTTTAATTTTCTAGTTGTGAAATTGTTCTTAAACTTTGTTAGGAATACAAGATGAATAACAATCTTAAGGAAATTATTATTCTGTTAGTATGTCTTGTAGTCTACTGGTTAAGAGAATTTGATCATGGAAATAGAAGATAAATGTATTACTTCTCCATAATCTATTGCTTTGTTTAGCAAGGTCGAAGTCAGAATGTACCAAAAAATAAATGGTGGTATTACGATTAAAGATTACACCCGATAACCTTCTTATTGTTTACCTAAGGAGGAAAATAGTTTCTAAAGGTTAACAATTTTGATATTTATCATGTGTGTATTTGGAAAAAGTTCTGCAAATTGTATATTTTTTAAATGAATTTTGTTTTGGCAAATAGTGTTGCAGAATGAGATATGCATATTTTTATTTGATAAATACTATGTTTAAAATTTTATAGTTGGAAGACTATTTGAAAAGAAAAACATATCTATGTGATGGTCTAAGAATATGTTTTATTCTGTTTAAAGAAGGGGAAAAATAGTTTTGTAGTTTTGTACTCCATGTGAAATGTTAGTGTGTCTGATTTTTGTAGACTAAAAACTTTTGTGATTTTCTACTATGGATAAATTGGACTATGCAATTGGTTTGAAGAATATGAAAACTTCACATAATAAGTCAGTGTTGTACTTTTGATTTTCTATAAACTTCTATGTTATATTGAAATAAATTGTACAATTTCTTTTTTTCCTTATTGTTAGTATTTAGAATAATAAGTGGCATGTCTATTTGTGATAGAGGAAAAATACTAGTGACTTAGAGTTTGTGATTTTATGCCTCTATGGAATGAAATTTGACATTGTGTAAACATTGTCAAAGAGAATTGAAGGAGTATAATTCTTTTGTACAATAATATTTCCAAAAGAGGTTTCATATTGTCAATGATATTTTGAAAGTCTAGGAAAGTATGTGGAAGAACTATTTTCAAATACTTGAAAAATATTTTTGACATCACATTTAAAATGTGAGGGTTCTTTGCTTATGATTAGACTTGGTGTCTAATTTAACTTTGGAGAAAAAGATATGAAATTCAATGATACTTTTGTATTATGTTAGACCTACAAAATTCTTGGAGTATATTTTGTATTGTGGTTGTTGAGTTTTTCTATTATTAGTATATAGTGTGACTAGTATGAAACAACCAAATTATATATATACTTGTTCAAAATAATTGTGTTCTTTTATGAAAAAAAAAGTCACTTGAAATGTTGTGATTTTTCATGAAAAGATATGTCTATTATAATAAAAGTATTTGCATGGACATGAATATTGGTGAATGGTCATTTCTTATGTTTTTGTAAAAGTAACATTTGGACTATATTGCCTTTATTGAATCCGATGAAACATTGTTCATGGGTAGTTCTATTACAATCAAATTGAAAATTATGGAAAGGTCCTTATGAAAAGGACATTTAACAAGGTGATGACTCTAAACAATGTTTGTATCACACAAAACTGTAAGAAATAGGAACGAAATATTAGTGAGGAAAAAGCTACCTCGGGAAGAGCTTTTCGAACTCAATATTTTTATTTGTTCTTACTTGCTTGAGTCAATGTCTGTGACATGAACACTTGGGGCATGTCAATTAAAAAACCTTGTAAGGAAAACTGATGAACTTAGAAGTTTTGTCTAATTTTGAGTGCAATAAATAAAAAATATCAAGTTTTGGTGGAATCTATGTTTGTTGAGCATTCTCATAAATTTTTTGAAAGGAATTCTAATTATTTAGAATTGATTTACACTGACATTTGTGATATGAAGTTAACACCATCTCATGGTGGGAAAAAGTATCTCGTTACTTTTATTGACAATTGCATTAGAAATGACTATGTCTATTCGCTGAATGGTAAGGATAATGCAATAGAAATGTTTAGACAATGTAATATCTAAGTTGAAAATCATTTTGGAAAAAGAAAGAAGTGATAAGAATGGAGAGTACCAATCTCCTTGTGCAGAAATATGTTTGGAAAATGAAATTATCCATCAAACTACTGCCCTATTACCCTCAATCTAATGAAAAGTCGAACGTTGGAAGAAATGATGGATGCATTATTTATAAGTTCGGGTTTAACACAAAACTTTTGTGGAGGAACTCTCCTTACTGCAAAAGAGAACAAAAAAACAGTTTTGTCTTATGATAAAGAAAGCAATTTTGTTTGATCACATAATCTATTCCATATGAGAAATGGAAAGGAAGGAAATCCAACTTGAAATATTTCAAAGTATGGGAATGTCTAGACAAAGTCCAAGTTCCTATTCCTAAAAGGATTGAAATAGGACCTAAGATTGTGGATTGTAAAATTAGACTTTAGTAGTCTAGTGAATGTTCTAAACGAGCTTGAAAGAACAAATGGAGAATGTACTTAATAAAGAGATTCGATGGCGTAGTAAATGTCAAGGGAGATTGGTTCAATCTTGAGCAATCCTATAGGAAGTTGGTTGATGTTCCTCCAGGAAATAAACTTTTAGGTTCAAAGTGAATCCTCAAAAGGAAAATGAAAGTGGATAGAACTGTTGAAATATATAGAGCAACACTTTGTGTCAAAGGCTTTAGATAAAAACAAGGTTTTGATCTTGTCGATATATATACTCGTTAGTAACTAGAATTACATCCATTCGGATGCTAAAATTATTAGTTGTGATATATGACCTCCGAATTCATCAAATGAATGCGAAAATAACTTTTTGAAATTAGAATTGGAGGAAGAAATTTACATGGAACAATCCGAGGGTTTTGTGGTTCTTTATAAATAAAAGAAAGTGTGCAAACTTGTTAAGTCACATTATGAACTAAGCAAGCACTCAAATAATGACATAAGAAATTTGACCAAAAACCATGTTGGCAAATGGATTTAAGAATGATGGAAGTGATAAATGTTTTCACATTAAAATCAGGTCATTGTTTGTTTCTATATTGGTGATATGTTGATCACTAATAGAGACACTAATGACACAAATGCTACTAAATGTATGCTAGAAAGCAATTTTGAAATGAAAAATATTGGAGTTGCTGATGCGATCTTAGATATAAAAATCCTTAGAACTCCATGATGTTTAGCATTTTCTATGTCTCATTGCATTGAAAAGGTACTTGATTAGTTCAAATATTTGGATGTCAATATTGTCAAGTCTCCAATAAATGTGACCTTTGCATTTCAAAAGAGTGAAAGCAAAAGTGGCTCACAATTGGATTGTGCTAGAGTATTGGGAAGTATGATGTATATCATGAAGTGTGCGCAATCAGATGTAGCATTTGTTATTATAAACTGAGTCGATTTACAAGTAATCCCAAATAAACTCATTAGATGGCAATAAATAGAGTTTTAGAGAATAAGTTGAAAGACTTCAGAATTTCTTGATAGATATTCTATTTTGGCCCGACCCATTGGCATTAGTATGCATAAACTTTCATAGTCAAGATGCAATAGGTAGGGCATGGAGCATGACGTATAAAGGAAAGTCTTGTCATATATAACATAGACATGATACAGTTAGAAAACTACTCTTTAGTGGAATTATCATAATTGACTATGTAAAGTCAAAGGATAATGTGTCAGATCCACTTACAAAAAGGCCTAACTAGAGAGAAAGTTGAAAGATCATCTAAGGGAATGGATTTACGGCTTAGGACAAGTCATCATGGTGGTAACTGTATCTAGCATACTGGAGATCTCAAAAGCTAGATTCAAGGAGAAAAACAAAGTTGTGAATGATGATTCGGCATTGACAACAAACTCAATCCATTCTCATAATGAAGACAATGCTTAGGGACAAGGATACAACATTAAGGCTTGTTAATGAGTTAATAAAGTTTAATGGTTTTAATGATTTGTTAAGTTTGGCAGAGTTGACCAAATAGTGTATCTACGCGATAACACGGTTAGGAATCACGAAGTGTAAGCCGCTTCAAAGAAGGTGGTTGTCAAAAGTCCATATCTCTATACACTCATGAAACCAGGAGGTGTTCATGGCTAAAATGAACGCAATCTTAAGAACCATAAACGGTAAAGGGTTAATTGTGTGACATATGGTTGTCTAGGTATACACCAAAACTCGACTGTTCAAAGATATCGCATATAACGATTGACCGAGTATATGCGACATATGTTCACTATGAAAAGTTTAAGGGGAACCCTACTTATCCAGATGCAATTAATTTTTGCTTGTAAAGTACACATAATTGTCCATTTCTTTGTCTTGAAATCATTCCCCATTCATGCGGAGTATTGTTGGGTTTTAAAAGGTGTGAATGAAAAATAATAGTTGTGACTTTTATGAAAGGTTACGACTTTTATGAAAAGTTGTGACTTTTATACAAAGTTGTGACTTTTATAAAAGGTGACGACCTTTTCAAAAGATTGTGATTTGTCCAAAAAATTGTGACCTTTCTGGTAAGGCAGAATAAGAACCTTTTCGCACTACCCTTTGTTTTCTATAAATTGAGGAATTTCCTCTCATTTTGAATATAGAATTTATGGACTTCCTCTTCTACTATTAAATCTAGTATTCTAAGTGTATTTTACTGCCATTGAGTAACTCGCTGACACCAGCGTTTTGGGTATCAATACATTGGTAATTGAGATCATTCTATCCTGGGAGGATGTATTACAAATCAAACCTCAGATACTAGAGGGTAATAATTTCCTTAAGGGGACACTGTGCATTTCGTGGACTTGATCTTCTTCCCATTTTTCCAAATTCTGGTATGTATTACAAATTTTAGCTTTGTGAATTAATTTATGTTCTTCTGTTCTTCACCAGCTCATTAAGCTTCGGTAACTTCGTGTTTCTGCAAAGTTTGGTGGAATCAGTAAGATTATTTAAACACAGATTAACAACAATTCTTCTTTAAGAAAAATATTTCATATTTTTTTTCTAATCTATTTGTTATTCTAGTTTCTCTACTAGTTTTAATTTTCTAGTTGTGAAAATGTTCTTACCTTTAGTTGTCTTACCAAGTTTTTCAAAGTTTTGTTCTATGTATGTTAGGAATACAAGATGAATAACAATTTTAGCATGTTTGGATTTTCTTTTACGATTGAATTTTTTTTTTTTTGGAGGGGGGGGGAGGGTTAAATGTACTCTTTTAGCACCTTTTTTTTGTATTAAAAAAAATAAAAATTGTACATTGATCCTAAAACTAAATGAAGACAAGCTACAAAAATATAATGTTCATAATGGGATCCAAACCTTGTACGCAAGGGTATATTTAAAAGGAATCTACCACTATGTTGGAAAATAGCATACACAGCGGAAGCATTCCAGAATCATACATCTTGCATGAATATAAACAACAATCACAAATTGTCATCACATACAAAGTATGCTGAAAATTAACTCAGGATTACCTCTTGAAGCGTGTGCAGATATCTTGAAGTAAATCCAACTCCAGCTCTATAGTCTTCTACAGTGATCCCAATCAACAATTGAACTCTTTCAATACTTGGGTGGACAAGTATTGTATAGAATACTCTTATTCAATCTAGATTAGAAGAATCCCTATTTATAGAGATGATTCCTAGTCCAAAGAAGAGAAGAAAAGCAAATCCTACTTGAAAACTCACGTTTCTTCCTTAAAAGAAAAAAGACACGGTACTTTTCCATCTTCTACTAGAAAATAGAATTCTGAGTTCTAGTTAAATTGGGCACTGGAGGGACCATAGAATTTATTACTGAGGCTTCCTATTAT
The DNA here is from genome assembly GCF_001406875.1 of Solanum pennellii. NCBI lineage: Eukaryota > Viridiplantae > Streptophyta > Magnoliopsida > Solanales > Solanaceae > Solanum > Solanum pennellii. Next base: position 67,344,977 of record NC_028640.1, on the reverse strand, counting down.
GGAAATAATTCTAAATAAGTAATTTGAATTATTCTTACCATAATAAATTACAAATCATTCCACTAAAAATTCGTAATTGAACTCCTCTATTTATTTCGAAATTCACCACTAAACACTTATTTGATTCCCCATGTTAAGATTACCGATACTAATCAATAAATTAAATTACTGACGAATTTAATTCAATGATTAACTTCTTTTAGAGCAATACTTAACTTATTTCATGTGCCAGATTCATAAATCTACCGGCCGGGTTTACACATGAAAACTTACAAGCTTCTCATAAAAGGTGTATCATCAATCTCTATACTGAGACATGGATTCCATCAACTAACTAATTATTTCACCAATATATATTATTATCATCCAATTTACCAGGCATATTGACCCATCTCAGAATCTCACCTTTTAATAAATCAAAATGATAATTAATATATACAGATCATAATCGTTATATCAAGATTAAGAATATAAGTACATTTAATAGTTTAGAGAATATGTTTTTATCAGTCAGTCTAAAACAACTATCTCTGCTTGGTCCCGTTCAATACATACCAAATGCACTAGCACGAGAAGTTAGAACTATGCCATTCTCATAATCAAGATAAATTACATTTAATCTCGTGCTACAATCTTTCTGATGATTTTGTCCAAATTTCCATCTATGATTGTGAACTATAAATTTTAACTTATAAGAACTGATGATTTAATCTTCTGTGTATAAGCTTAAACTCTATACACCAAATCATCTACTATATAAGTTAAGGACACATATATGACAATTGATCTATTTAATGTAACACTTTATTGAATTGAATAAATAAATAAACAATTGTTCAATATTAATACTATATCAAAACGCATGGTTAATAGTATATCCTAACAATCTCCCACTTAGACTCATAACCATGCACCTACAACTCTAACACCCATTCCTCTTTTTGTACACACAAGACTCATCAAGACATTGCCCAAAACCAAAAGACTTGACTGCAGTGTCGAAGCAAGTGTTCCATGCCCTAGAAGCTTGCTTTAATCCATAAATAGATCTTTTAAGCTTGCACAACATGTGTTCTTTTCCTTTTTCTATGAAACCATCTGGTTGTCGCATAAATATGCTTTCATCAAGACTTCCATTAAGGAAAGCTGTCTTGACATCCATTTGCCAAATCTCATAATCATAATGAGCAGCAATGGATAAGAGAATTCTAATAGACTTAAGCATGACTACTGGCGAAAAAGTTTCCTCATAGTCGATCCCTTCTTTCTGAGTAAACCCTTTTGCAACAAGTCTAGCTTTGTAAGTTTGCACTTGTCCATCTACTCCTCTCTTTTTCTTATATATCCACTTGCATCCAATGGGTTTGACTCCATCTACAGGTGGTTCTACAAGATCCCAGACTTTGTTAGAGTACATAGACTCCATTTCTGATTTCATAGCAACAATCCATTTTTCTGCATCTTTATCTTGTAGTGCTTCGTCGTAATTCACAGGCTCGGTATTTGACTCTTCAGGGATTCTGTCAAAAGACTCTCCCAAGAGTGCATACCGAAGTGGTTTTCTTATCACTCTCCCACTACGACGAGACACTACAGTTGCAGGGGTAGGTTCAGAGAGATTTGCATTATTATGATCTTGTGGTGGAACCACATCATTTTTAGGATCTTGAGTTTCCATGTTATCTTCAGTATCTTGCGGTGCAGAGATATCAACAACTTCTTCCTCTAATGCAATCTGCTCACTATTACTCCCACTACCTTGATGCAATGAATTTTCAAGATCTTGTACTTGCAGAATTTTATGTTTGTTAACATCTCTCCCACTATTATAATGCAATGGTATGTTAACTCTAACATGTGGGGTTTGAATTTGGTTTTCATTATTTTCAGTAGATTGATTTGTTTTCTCTTTGCTCAATTCCTGTAAAACTAGTTTACTTCTAGGAATATGGTTTGTTAAAAAATCCGTTTCCAGAAACTTGGCATTGGTAGACACAATGACCTTCTTTTCTTTAGGATTATAAAACATACCACCTTTCGTTCCTTTAGGGTATCCAATAAAAACACATACTTCTGTTTTAGGTTCCAATTTTTCTGCCTTCCCTTTTAATACATGTGCTGGACATCCCCAAACCCGAATATGTCTCAAACTAGGTTTGTGCCCAGTCCACAGTTCAATGGGTGTCAAAGGAACAGATTTAGAAGGAACTAAGTTCAGAATGTAATTTGCAGTTTCTATGGCATATCCCCAAAACGAATGCGGCAAATCAGAGTAACTCATCATTGATCTAACCATTTCTAAAAGAGTTCTGTTTCTTCTTTCTGCTACACCATTTTGTTGTGGCGTTCTAGGTGCAGACATTTGAGATGTAATTCCTTGTTCTGATAAGTAACTAATAAAATCATTAGAGAGGTATTCGCCACCACGATCAGATCGCAATGACTTGATATATATTCCATGTCGTTTCTCTGTTTCAGCCTTAAACTCTTTGAATTTGTCAAAGCATTCAGACTTACGGCGCAACAAATATATATATCCATATTTTGAGTAGTCATCAATGAAGGTCACGAAGTACTCATACCCACCTCTTGCTTGAATGTTCATTGGGCCACACAAATCAGAATGAATTAACTCTAGTTTATCATTGACTCTATTTCCTTTTGAGGGAAAAGGTCTCTTAGTCATTTTTCCTTCTAAACAAGATTCACATGTTGGTAGTGCCTCCACTTTTAATGAACCTAAAGGTCCATCTCGAACCAACCTTGAAATCCTATCTAGATTTATATGACATAGACGCAAGTCCCATAGATAAGTCTCATTAAAATCAGAAGAACGTTTTCTTTTACTTGAAAGGTTAACATTTTTCAATTCTACGATTTGTTGCAGTTCTGGGGAGACATTAATAATAAAAAGACCATCAATCAATGTACCAGCAGAGACAAGATGTTTATTATAACTAATAACACAACCGTTATCAGAAAAACTAACATCATAACCATCTCTCAAAACTTTAGAAACTGAAATCAAATTTCTTCTAACAGCAGGTGCATATAGAACGTCTTTTAAAATTAAAACTCTACCACTATCAAACGAAAAAGTAATATTTCCTAATGCTAAAACTGGAGCTGCAGAGCCATCTGCTTGAAAAACGCTAACTTCACCTCTAATCAGCTTGCGCGTTTCTTGAAACCCCTGCATAGTAGTGCAGATATGATCAGTGGCTCCTGAATCTACACACCATGAAGTGGTAGAAACAGCCGCTAAAAATGTTTCAACGACAAGTGAAAGTGAGTTACCTGGTTTTTTTTTCTTCTTGGCTATGAAATCTGGACATTGTGCCTTCCAATGACCTGACATCTTGCAATGAAAACACTTGCCCTTAGACTTTTTCACTCCCCCAGTTGGAGGTGCAGTTGCCTTAGCTTTGTGAGACTTTTTCTTCTTCTGTCCACCTTGCGGTTTAGAAGTAGAACCTTTCTCAACATTAAGTGCCATTGATGGTGCATGTTTTTTGACAAGAGTCTCTGCCGCCTGTAGCTCATTCAACAATTGTGCCAAAGATAGACTCATCTTATTCATATTATAATTTAGGCAAAATTGTTGAAAACTATCAGGCAGAGACTGCAATATCATCTCAACTTGGGAGTCATTGTCAATTTCAGCCCCCAAAACCTCTAGTTCATTCAGAAGACCTATCATCTTCAGAACATGGTCTCTTACAGGAGTGCCTTCAACCATCTTAGTGTTCATGAGAGTTCTCATGGCAGTCTGCTTAGCTGATCGACCCTGGTCTCCAAACATTTGTTTGAGATTCTCCAGAATTTCAAAAGCAGACAACATAGCTTGATGTTGATGTTGCAAAACATTTGACATTGAAGCCATAATGTAACATCGCGCCATCTCATCAGCTTTGCGCCATTTCTGATAAGCTAACTTATCCTCATCACTCGACTGATCATTTGGTTTCAATGGACATTCCTCATGAAGCACAAACTTATATTCTTCAGCAGTTAACACAATGTCAAGATTTCTCCTCCAGTCAACATAGTTAGAACCCTCTAGTTTGTTTTGACCCAAAATAGTACTAATGGGATTAAAAGGAGACATGTTGAATCTGAGATTGAAGAAATAGTTACAATAGATCAATAACATAGTCATATAACATTGAATATTTACATTCAAACTCATGATATACATATACATTCATGCATCTTAAATAGCCAATCGTTGGGATTGGAGAACTATTCATACAATATACATATATAATGACCGATTATTCACTCCATAAACTTATACAGACCTAACTCAGTTGGAGAGTTTACTGTTAGTTTAAGTCAAGTGAAAATCCTCTAGTTGCATTGATCCAATCATATATTACTCAGTTTAGGAGAGTTAATACAAATTATCAAACAAGCAATTAACTACGTAATGACTTGTATTAAATTCATCCGATGGGGAGGAAGGTCTAAGCCAACACATAAATTAAATACTTCATTACTATTTAATCTTGGTAATTTAAAAAAAATATACTCATCACCATTTATTTTCTTCCAAATTTTATACTAACAAAAAATTTTCAGAAAGAAAATATACACACACCAAATCTCCAATACATTCCATGTGTCATCTCATCCATATTCAAAATATACCTTTTGAGAAGATAACATATAATACTGTAAAATTTAGAAATAATCTTGTTCACTAAGATTAAAAAAATATAAAAAAAATATGACTGCCAATAACCTGAACAAGAAAATTACATCCATACTGTTTTAAAACCAATGATTTCTTTTTATACCAAATCATGTGAGCCAAATTATTATTTATTTATTTTTATTTTTTTTACAGCCAACACTTCTTGCTTTACACAATTCACGTGTTAATAAATTTGTTTTTCTCTTAATATACCAGAAAACAACCAGCCGATTTAATGAAAAAAAAATTTTGAGCTATCTCACAAAGATAACGCCACAAGTAAAGAAAAAACAAACGACGTGCATGCTGCCATTAAATTTCTTTCAAAAATTCTTCATCATATAGTATGAAAATTTTGCATGATCTCGTGAAATTACTTATCAGAATTTAGTGATTAATTTTCATAAGTAACTATATATTACTGTATGCATTAAACAAAAACAAACCAATTCAATTTTTTATCTGTTTTGTCCTTTTCGTGATAAAACAAAATTCACAATCACACATATTTTAGGTTATCTATAAAGATGCAAGTATGGCTCTTGATGCCAATTGTTGGAAAATAGCATACACAGCGGAAGCATTCCAGAATCATACATCTTGCATGAATATAAACAACAATCACAAATAGTCATCACATACAAAGTATGCTGAAAATTAACTCAGGATTACCTCTTGAAGCGTGTGCAGATATCTTGAAGTAAATCCAACTCCAGCTCTATAGTCTTCTACAGTGATCCCAATCAACAATTGAACTCTTTCAATACTTGGGTGGGCAAGTATTGTATAGAATACTCTTATTCAATCTAGATTAGAAGAATCCCTATTTATATAGATGATTCCTAGTCCAAAGAAGAGAAGAAAAGCAAATCCTTTTTTTTCAAGAAACTTGAAAACTCACGTTTCTTCCTTAAAAGAAAAAAGACACGCTACTTTTCCATCTTCTACTAGAAAATAGGATTCTGAGTTCAGTTAAATTGGGTACTGGAGGGACCACAGAATTTATTACTGAGGCTTCCTATTATGGAAATAATTCTAAATAAGTAATTTGAATTATTCTTACCATAATAAATTACAAATCATTCCACTAAAAATTCGTAATTGAACTCCTCTATTTATTTCAAAATTCACCACTAAACACTTATTTGATTCCTCATGTTAAGATTACCGATACTAATCAATAAATTAAATTACCGACGAATTTAATTCAATGATTAACTTCTTTTAGAGCAATACTTAACTTATTTCATGTGCCAGATTCATAAATCTACCGGCCGGATTTACACATGAAAACTTACAAGCTTCTCATAAAAGGTGTATCATCAATCTCTATACTGAGACATGGATTCCATCAACTAACTAATTATTTCACCAATATATATTATTATCATCCAATCTACCAGGCATATTGACCCATCTCAGAATCTCACCTTTTAATAAATCAAAATGATAAATAATATATACAGATCATAATCGTTATATCAAGATTAAGAATATAAGTACATTTAATAGTTTAGAGAATATGTTTTTATCAGTCAGTCTAAAACAACTATCTCTGCTTGGTCCCGTTCAATACATACCAAATGCACTAGCACGAGAAGTTAGAACTATGCCATTCTCATAATCAAGATAAATTACATTTAATCTCGTGCTACAATCTTTCTGATGATTTTGTCCAAATTTCCATCTATGATTGTGAACTATAAATTTTAACTTATAAGAACTGATGATTTAATCTTATGTGTTTAAGCTTAAACTCTATACACCAAATCATCTACTATATAAGTTAAGGACACATATATGACAATTGATCTATTTAATGTAATACTTTATTGAATTGAATAAATGAATAAACAATTGTTCAATATTATACTATATCAAAACGCATGGTTAATAGTATATTCTAACACACTATGCTACAGTTTGTTTTTTGTTCATGAGGGGGTTCAAATTTAATATATCTACATAAATACAAAAATTTCACCTTATATATACGGCGTAATGTTTTGCGGAGGGTGTTCAGGTGAACCTCTTGGAATCCATGTGGGTCTGCCCCTGAAACCGGCCTCTGTGCCTTTTGAGATTGATTCGAGTATTCTGAGATGAACCGGTACATGGTGTTTACCCTTATGTCTATGTCTTCAATGTAGTCGTATAGGCTAAGTTGTTGAGCTGTCGAACAAAAACAAAACCATTTATGGGCTAATGAAATTACGAGAAAATGAAATGATTAATTCTTTACTATGAATTCCCATGTTTTTATTTCCCTAAAGAAATTAACATAAATAGTTGCCCATCCAAAAAAATAGTCAGCAAATGTATACCATACATGTGCGTGTTTATTGATGAGAATGATCCCACATTGGATAGGGACGAGATCCTATTTGAGCAACCTTCCTCCGTATGAATTATCTTTTGGGTGTGAGTCCTAATTTGAAAGTATTGGCTAAGTTTGGTCACATGGTATAACATTGTTGATTGATTTCTTTGTTGCACTTTTGTTTTATTAATGCATCAGGCCATGTTCAATAGCTTACTAAAAACATCTCGGTCAGTTTGCGGTAGCAATGGTGATTCTGGTGGGCTGTTTATGAATAATAGTAGTTGTCCTAAGAGATTGTATGTCCTCTTTGATAAACTTAACAACAAGCAAGCAACTTGTTTTTGTTGTTACTTCTTTATATTATATTTCTTTGCTAATTTTAGCCCTTGTTTAATGAAAGAGGATTTGGAAATTTTGTTGATGATTTTTTAATTGATATATGTATGTGTGTATGTAAATTGTCGTATGGAAATGAGAGTCGGCCAGTCAAGTATTCCCATATCCAAAAGATTCACATTGTTGCAAAGATGCGGATATTAAGATGGATGTGTAGTCATACTCGAAGCAATAAAGATTAGAAATAAGAATATACGAAATTATGTGGGAGTAGCCTCCGACCTCCGAGATTGATAAAATGAGGAGAGTATAGTGTTGAATCCATCCCATTGTTTTAGTCAACTTTAGCTATTCAATTGGTACAAGCAATTGTTAAAAAGGAATAGTAATTGGAGTTGAAAAAGAAAAGATTTGGTAGTTGGCAAATTGGTAAGATTTGCAACCATTTTTGACTTTGCTATATTTACCTATGTCATTAGTGACATAAGCATGGTTTTATCCTTCTATAAATAGAGCATTCTTGCTCATTTGTAGAATACACCAAGTTAGAGAGAAAAACCATTTTGAGAGCAAAGTGAGGTATTCCATAGACTATACAAGAAAATAGTCTGTGAAGAAAAATAAAGTGTGAGCGATATTTTAGTAAGACGGAAACCAAAAGAGTGTTGTTCCTTTTGAGTGTGTAGTAGTCACTTTGAGTATTGTATTCGTGACTACACAGTGTATAATTCCTTACTATAGTAATATAAATTGCTCCTCTTAGTCCGTGATTTTTTCCCTTATTCAGAAGGGTTTCCACGTAAAATTCTTGGTGTCGTTATTTTTTCATTTTATTTCCATTACTTTTACCATATATATTTTTGTACTTGTCCGCGTTTTCCCAACAAACTGGTATCAGAGCCAAGGTTATCTGAGTATGCTCTGTGGTTGAAGCACAGTCTGAACTTCCACATCAGAAAAGATTTACTTTGATTTGCGATAACTATATTTTTTGGGGAAAACAATGGAAGCCAACACAAGTAGAATGGTTACTTTGAATGGTGTTAATTATGCCATTTGGAAGGGAAAAATGGAAGATCTGCTTTATGTTAAGAATTTTTACAAACCAGTATTTACCACTGTAAAGCGCGATAATAAAACAGATGAAGAGTGGAATCTGTTGCATAGACAGGTCTGTGGATTCATTAGGCAATGGGTCGACGATAATGTGTTGAACCATATTTCTGGGGAAACACATGCTCGAACCCTATGGGAGCATCTTGAAAGTTTGTATGCTCGAAAGACTGGCAACAACAAAATGTTCTTAATAAAGCAGATGTTGAGTTTGAAGTATCATGATGGTTCTCCGATGATAGACCATCTGAATAATTTTCAGGGGATAATGAACCAATTATCTGCTATGGGCATCAAATTTGATGAAGAAATTCAAGGCTTGCTTCTACTTGGTTCCCTACCAGATTCATGGGAAACATTTAGAACGTCATTGTCAAATTCTGCTCCGGATGGTGTGATCTCTATGGATTCCGCCAAGAGTAGTGTCTTGAACGAAGAGATGAGAAGAAAAACTCAAGGTTCCTCTTCGTCGGATGTCCTGATAACTGGCCCCAGGGGGAGAAATAAAACTCGTGGTTCTCAGCATAGAGAACAAAATAGGAGCAAATCCAAAGGCAGACTTAAGGATATTGAGTGCTATCATTGTGGCATGAAAGGGCACACAAAGAAGTTCTGCAGGAAGTTGAAGAGGGAGAACAAAAACAAAGAGGAAACTAAAGAAGATGGCAATGAAAATTGCCTAGCCACCGTCACCACCGAAGATCTTGTTACCGTTCTTGATGCAAACATGATAAATATTGCTTGTGATGAGTCAAGCTGGGTTGTGGACACTGGTGCCGCATCTCATGTGACATCAAGGAAGGATTTTTTCTCTTCCTACACTCCTGGTGATTTTGGAACCTTGAGTATGGGTAATGAGACTGTTTCTAGGGTGGTTGGTATTGGTACAATTTGTTTGGAAACTAGTGTTGGAACTAAACTAGTTTTGAACAATGTGAAACATGCTCCTGATGTTCGTCTGCACCTAATTTCTGTTGGTGTTTTAGATGATGAAGGATATGTTAGTACCAACGGTGATGGAAAATGGAAGCTCATTAAGGGTTCCTTGGTTGTGGCTCGTGGTAACAAACGTCGTGGTCTATACTGGACTACGGCCTCTGCTTGTGTTGATATGGTGAATGCGGTTGAGAGCGATAGCTCTTCAACATTATGGCACAAGAGGCTTAGCCACATTAGCGAGAAAGGACTTAATGTTCTAGCCAAGAAGAAATTATTGTCAAATTTCCAAAGTGCTAAATTAGAAAAATGTGAGCACTGCTTGGCTGGTAAACAAAATAGAGTTTCCTTTAAGTCCTACCCTCCTTCGAGAAAGACAGAGTTGCTTGAGTTAGTGCACTCTGATTTATGTGGTCCAATGAAGACAAAGACATTGGGTGGTGCACTTTACTTTGTCACTTTCATTGATGATTGCTCGAGAAAACTTTGGGTCTATGTCTTGAAGACTAAAGACCAAGTGTTAGGTGTCTTTAAGCAGTTTCAGGCTTCAGTTGAAAGAGAAACTGGAAAGAAATTGAAATGTATTCGTACTGATAATGGTGGTGAATATTGTGGACCATTTGACGAATACTGCAAGCATCAAGGTATTAGACACCAGAAGACTCCTCCCAAGACTCCTCAGCTTAATGGTTTGGCTGAGAGGATGAACAGGACCTTGATGGAAAGAGTTAGATGTTTGCTTTCTGAAGCAAAGTTGCCAAACTCATTTTGGGGTGAGGCTTTATTGACCGCTGCACATGTTATTAATCTATCTCCTGCTGTTGCTTTGCAAAGTGATGTACCAAATAGTGTTTGGTATGGAAAGGATGTTTCCTATGACCATTTGAGAGTATTTGGTTGCAAAGCTTTTGTACATGTGCCAAAAGATGAGAGGTCAAAGTTAGATGCCAAGACAAGGCAGTGCATCTTCATTGGATATGGCCTAGATGAATTTGGTTACAGGCTATATGATCCAATTGAAAAGAAACTTGTGAGAAGCCGTGATATTATTTTCATGGAGAATCAAACAATTGAAGATATTGACAAAGCGGAGAAGGTAGAATCTTCAAATTTTGATGGTATAGTTCATCATTATGAAGTTCCTCACACAAGTGTGCATGATGTTGTTGGGTTTGATAATCATGGTGACGCCCAGAATCATGTATCGAATCAACATGTTGATGTTGATAATAACAATGATATTGTTATTGATGATCCTGTTGCTCATGAAGTTGTGGACGAATCAAATATTCCGCTTCGGAGGTCCACAAGACAGCGGTTTCCTTCCTCCCGTTATTCACCCAATGAGTATGTATTACTCACTGACGGGGGAGAACCTGAATGTTATGAGGAGGCCATGGAAGATGAGCACAAGAATCAATGGATTGAAGCCATGCAAGACGAGATGAAGTCTTTGCATGAGAACCACACTTATGAGTTGGTAAAATTGCCCAAGGGCATGAGAGCTTTGAAGAACAAGTGGGTGTTCAAAGTTAAAGTTGAAGAACACAACTTGAAGCCCAGGTACAAAGCTAGATTGGTTGTTAAGGGATTCGGTCAAAGGAAAGGTATTGACTTTGACGAAATATTTTCTCCTGTTGTGAAAATGTCCTCGATTCGCACAGTTCTAGGTTTGGCTGCTAGTCTTAATTTAGAGATTGAGCAGATGGATGTGAAGACGGCTTTCCTTCACGGTGACCTAGAAGAAGAGATTTATATGGAACAACCTGAGGGCTTCAAAGTAGATGGTAAAGAAAATTTTGTATGCAAACTCAAAAAGAGTCTCTATGGCCTAAAACAAGCTCCCAGACAGTGGTACAAAAAGTTTGAATCTGTTATGGGGGAGCAAGGCTATAAGAAGACTTCTTCAGATCATTGCGTATTTGTACAAAAATTTTCTGACAATGATTTTATCATCCTTTTGTTGTATGTGGATGATATGTTGATTGTGGGCAAGAATACTTCCAAGATTGACGAGCTGAAGAAAGAGTTGTGTAAGTCTTTTTCTATGAAAGACTTGGGTCATGCCAAGCAAATTTTGGGCATGAGAATTACTCGTCTTAGAGATAAAAGGAAGATTTATTTGTCCCAGAAGAAGTACATTGAATGCGTATTGGAGCGCTTCAATATGAAGAATGCGAAGCCTGTGAGTATACCTCTTGCTGGTCATATGAAGTTGAGCAAGAAGATGTGTCCTACAGCTAGGGAGGAAAAAGAGAACATGGCCAAAGTTCCATATTCCTCCGTTGTCGGAAGTCTAATGTATGCAATGGTGTGCACTAGACCTGATATTGCTCACGCAGTTGGTGTTGTCAGTAGATTTCTCGAAAATCCGGGAAAAGAGCATTGGGAAGCTGTGAAATGGATACTCAGGTATCTTAGAGGAAGCTCAGATGAATGCTTGTGTTTTGGAGCATCAAATCCAATCTTGAAAGGCTATACAGATTCTGATATGGCAGGTGACCTTGATAACAGAAAATCCACTACTGGATATTTGTTTACTTTTTCAGGGGGAGCTATATCATGGCAGTCAAAGTTGCAGAAATGTGTTGCACTATCTACAACTGAAGCTGAGTATATTGCGGCTACTGAAGCCGGCAAGGAGATGATATGGCTAAAGCGATTTCTTCAAGAGCTTGGTTTGAATCAGATGGAGTATATTGTCTATTGTGACAGCCAGAGTGCAATAGACTTGAGCAAGAACTCCATGTACCATGCAAGAACAAAACACATTGACGTCAGATATCATTGGATTCGTGAGAAAGTGGAGAATGAATCATTTCACGTCAAAAAGATTCACACAAGTGAAAATCCTGCAGATATGCTGACCAAGATGATACCGAAAGACAAGTTCGAGTTATGCAAAGAACTTGTGGGTATGAGCTCTCTCTAAAGAAGTTGAAGATACCTTCTTCCAGTAAATGGGACTGGAGGGGGAGATTTGTTGAATCCATCCCATTTTTTAGTCAACTTTAGCTATTCAATTGGTACAAGCAATTGTTAAAAAGGAATAGTAATTGGAGTTGAAAATAAAAGATTTGGTAGTTGGCAAATTGGTAAGATTTGCAACCATTTTTGACTTTGCTATATTTACCTATGTCATTAGTGACATAGGCATGGTTTTATCCTTCTATAAATAGAGCATTCTTGCTCATTTGTAGAACACACCAAGTTAGAGAGAAAAACCATTTTGAGAGCAAAGTGAGGTATTCCATAGACTATACAAGAAAATAGTCTGTGAAGAAAAATAGAGTGTGAGCGATATTTTAGTAAGACGGAAACCAAAAGAGTGTTGTTCCTTTTGAGTGTGTAGTAGTCACTTTGAGTATTGTGTTCGTGACTACACAGTGTATAATTCCTTACTATAGTAATATAAATTGCTCCTCTTAGTCCGTGGTTTTTTCCCTTATTCAGAAGGGTTTCCATGTAAAATTCTTGGTGTCGTTATTTTCTCATTTTATTACCATTACTTTTACCATATATATTTTTGTACTTGTCCGCGTTTTCCCAACATATAGAAATATATCAATTTAAGCGAGAAAGCTAGAATTTTTTTACCAATGTTAGAACCTAGGGAAATAATACACTTAAGGGATTGATTCAGCAGTAACATGTATACTTTGGTCATGCGATACCATATCACGGTACGGAATTGTGTGATGGAATCAGCATTTGGACATGCGATTTTACGCTGATTCCATTCATGATTTCATAATATGACATGTGATTCCATATTCTCCAAAAACCAAGATATGGGTATTCCATATCATGATTTGAGATATTTTTAATATAAAATTTGATCCACAAGTTTATATTTTGTTAAAACAATCCCACATTTATATCTACCAACCATTTATTTTATATGTAAATAAAATTTATAACAAGATCATTACTTTCTTAAATTTATTATTTTCACCAACATATAGTCACTTTAACTCACACCAATCGATTATTGAGTAATATTAAAGACTAGTACACTACAATTAATGTTCAATTTTTAATCAATTAAAGTTAGATGAAACAGTTACTTAAGTGGTGAACAAATAACAATGTAGTAATTTGTTATGCGATTTTATAATTTTTTGTTTATTTGGTAAGATTGAATAAACAATTTTAAGATTTTTATGTTTTTGAGAAAATATACAACACCAAAATTTCATATCGCATGTCCAAATAAACTTTAATTTCATCTCATAATTTCATATGATGATATTATATCACGATTCCATATCATAATATCAGTCAATGAACTAGCACTCACTCTTAAGTTGATCAGGCCATCTACTATATCATGTTTGAATAATTTTCCTTATTAAGGGATAATGTACCAGTAAAGTTAGAAAGTATGGAAAAAAAACAGGTACGAATAAGGAAAATAAGGAGTAATACGTGCATGTCATGCACTCAATGTTTTCGAGCCTCTGTTATTGACAAACTTAATCCTTTATTGTTATATTTAATTTATTTCACATAACGGATATAAAATTTACATGCAAGAACTTCTAAGAAATAGATTTATTTGGCCTACAGGCTAGTACTATCCATATATCTCAAGCTCTCACAAATTAACCAATTTATTTAGGTCGGCTAAAAAACACTTTTCTTAAATAATGGGCTTCAAAAATAGTAGTCCAGTTCCACAAAATTACGGGTTAAGTCAGGTCTACCCAACGAATCTAGCCCATATTAACGGTTGTACTAAGAGAGAATGATTTTATAGCTAAGAGAGCCTTGGTGAGACCAAAGGTAATTAAAACCCTAGATAAAATGAATTAAGAGGAGTTGTACTATAAAATAAAATGACAAGAAGTGTGAGGAAGTTGTCAACAGTTTGAGCTATTTCTACAACACCACTCAATCAATTTTTAATACTTCTCCTGTTGGAAAAAACCCGGATAAACACAAAAATATATATGGTAAAAGTAATGGAAATAAATGAGAAAATAGCGACACGAAGAATTTTACGTGAAAACCCTTCTCAATAAGGGAAAAAACCACGGGCTAAGAGGAGCAACTAATATCACTATAGTAAGAAATTTTACACACTGTAGTCATGAATACAATACTCAAAGTGACTACTACACACTCAAAAGGAACAACACTCTTTTGGTTTCCACCTTACTAAAATATCGTTCACACTCTATTTTTCTTCACAGACTATTTTTCTTGTATAGTCTATGGAATACCTCACTTTGCTCTCAAAGTGGTTTTTCTCTCAAGTTTTTGGTGTGTTCTACAAATGAGCAAGAATGTTCTATTTATAGAAGGATTGAAACCATGCTTATGTCACTAATGACATAGGTAAATATAACAAAGTTAAAAATGGTTGTAAATCTTACCAATTTGCCAACCACCAAATCTTTTATTTTCAACTCCAATTACTATTCCTTTCTAACAATTGATTGTAGCAATTGAATAGCTAAAGTTGACCAAAAAATGGGATGGATTCAACATCTCCTTCATCAACTTGTAAGGTTAGATTTCTGACTGATTATTTATTTTGAATTTGAATCTGAATTTGTTCTATTTGGGGATATAGGGTTTTGCTGCCATTGTTCTCTCTTTTTATTTCTTTTCATCTTTTACATTTGAAAATTGTTCCACTTCCAAGGATTTGTTGATTGAAATTATTAGAAAAAAGGTATTTAAATTACCCTAGAAAACCATATGACTACTTTACTTGTCTCTTCTTAATTATTGATCAGTCCAATTTACTGTGTGTTCTATTAAAACATGTTTCTTTATCTGTTCTCTTTCAATATGTTTGTAACATCCATGTCTCATGTTACTTATATTTCCACCAGCATGGATGGTGGTCGTCCTATACCAGAAGATGTCGTAGTTGATATTCGATTGAGATTGCCAGTGAATCACTCTTGCGTTTCAAATGTGAGCGCAAGAACTGGTGTGCTCTCATTAAAAGTTCGAGTTTCATAAAAGAAATTTTCAACATTGCAACAACAAGTGTGCCCGTCTCCTTGTTTGCAATTTGAAACTAGCACGTGAAGTAGACGCCATCATAAGGTCTGTTGTATTCTCCTTGCTCCCTGAAGAAATTGTTCCAGGTGTGACCCTAAACAAAAAGCTCTCCTTCAGCTTCCGAGGATCACTGTTTTCACTTGTGTTTCTGGTCCAGTTAATGGCTTATCCTTAGTGCAGAAGTTGTTTTATGGAGAAGATGTCTGCTTGGCCACCAGAGATTTCAGGTCTCTGCCTCCTGCGCCTTTTGAGATTGAGGCCTTTTTTTTTGCACCATGATCATCATCAGTACGAATTGGGATTTGACCTGTTGACTCTAGATTACAAGATTGTATGCATTCGAGTGTTCTGGGATGATCTAGGACTAGGTGCTACTAGTCGTGTCTATTCCTCATGCAACAATTCATGGAAACACCTAACTCCTGAATTCCCTTCCAGTACTATCTTATTTGCACCCCTTGACGCCACTTATCTCAGTGGGGTTTATTATTGGCTTTGTTAGGGCCTTGATGAGATCTACATGATTCGCTCTTTTGACATGGTCGGTGAACAGTTTGGGGAGATGCAAGTCACAGATATTCCAAGGGAACACTGGAGGACGCTTACATTGCATGCATGGCGGCTCACTTACCCTGGTTATAATCCATATACTAATCTTTCATCTCCCCATTAATTAACTTAATACAGATTATTTGAACTCAATTTATAATCCTACTGATTTATATCTCACATTTACTATTTTTTTCCTTGAGCTTCGAAAAGTTATATGAACTTTTCATGTTCCTTGTTAAATAGAATTAGAGTAATATATAGTCATGTGCAGTGATTTTCTACAACTCAAGTCACATTAATCTTTCATCTTTAAGCTTTCTATAATACTGATCAAAAAGGAAATAATGTCACATAAAACGAGACGGAGAGAATATATAGATCATTAGCAGCTAAATGCCATAAAAGTTTGAATGTATAATATATTGTTGATTGGTAACTACTTTATTCCTCTTATGTTCATTTTAGTTCTCAACAATATATATTTATTATATGAAGATTTCCTTCAGTTTGCTAAACATCTTTTTTTTCCTATATTTCAGATTTTATTCGGCAATTGTGCGCCCTCTCACTTCTCACCATCAGCTACATAATGGATATGCTATTTACAACTCTCTCTCTCTCTTTTTAATCAATTTTATTATTTCACACACATAAAATATAGTTTGTACGAAATGTGATATAGAAATAAGATTTTTGAGATATGAGAAATTGTCTTAATAATTTTCAGGATATTTAGATCTTATTCTTTTTAACATTTTTTAACTTTTTATATCAAGTCTCTTGTTCTTTAATAAAGATTGATTCTTATTATATTTCGTAATGCAATTATACTTAATAAAAGTAATACTCTTATGTCAAATTTTCATATGAAAAAAAATGTTCTTGAATAGAGATTGATTTTTTTTATTTTTCGTAATACGATTATATTTTAACCATACAAATAATATTATTATGTTAAAGAAATCCCAATCTTGATTCAAAGAAATGATACATGTAGGTGCAATTGTAATTAATATATATTGATTCATTTTATCTTCATCATAATATAATTACTACTTTTTTTTAGGTGTATATTATAAAATTGACAATGATATTCTAGCCATATTAAAAAAGACATATGTTGATCAACTTTCTGTTCAATATTTGCAAAATATTACTTTCATTCGACGACAACTTCTTGTAATGCATATGACTATAAGAGGAGAAATTCTCAAATTATGAAAAATATATAAAAAAAAGTTTTATAATAATAATAATATGTAATAAAGTGCAGAGCACGTTCCCAAAGACTAGTTAACATAAATGTATGGACTGTTAAACGTTATATTAAAAAAATATTTTAGCGATTTTTAATTAACGATAATAGTTTAATTGCCGCTAAATATGTATTTTTAGTGATAATTAACTTCCTTTGTAAATGTTTCTAAAATCTAAAACGAAATTAAATCTAATAACAATTAACTAATGTTATTAATATTTTGACTAAAATTAATTCTACCTATCAAGTTAAGTTATTTTTAGAATTAAAATATTTTAAAATCTAAAATTAAGAATGAATAAGTTACTTATTACTCTAGCAGCAGCAAGGTAATTAAAAACTTACGTAAAAGGAATTAAGAGGAGTTGTATAAATTAAATTAAAATGACAAAGGAAGTAGTCAACTGTTGAGCTACTTCTACAACAATCCAGTATATCTGTTGCCATTTTTATCCTTCTTCTTCGTCAGGTTAGATCTCTGATTTTGTTTTTCTGAATTTGAATCTGAATCTGATTTGTTCCCATTTGGGGACAATAGGGTTTTTACATTTCAATATTGTTCCATTTCCAAGGATTTGTATGTTGAAAAGGGTTATTACTGTTTCATGCTCCTTAATCACCTGCAAAATTGCTCAATATGCTAACTTGATATGTAGCTTGAAAAATAATTATTGACTAGTTAATGAAAAGACTAGAAACTACTTCTTTACTAGTATCCTCTAATTGACTAGTAAATCGAAGATAATTTTTGGCTTTAGATTCGAAATCTTGGTGCACTTTTATCCGATGCTAAAATCGAACACTTAAGAATGTATTATATTTTTCCTTTTTTTATTTTATTCTTTGGTTATGCTACAGATATATAGGCAAAACACAAGAAACTTTTATTCAGATAAAAAAAAAATTAGTCAGCTGAATAATTGCTTATGGAAAATAGAGGAGAAAGTTAAAGAATTAGCAAATCTTGAATGGTGCACACCAAACAATGAAGATGCAAGTACAAATGAAGACTCATCTGCAATTGCTAAGATAAAACTAAGAATTAATTTGTTTTTGTACCGGAACGTATACAGCGGAGGCCATAAATGGATACGTAAAGGATCAAACATTAATGAGTAAATGGATGTTAATGAAGTTACTAAAAGTGCACTAACACTTGAAACTTAAAAGGCTATTAGTGCACCATATAAAAGAAAGGGAAGGGATGATATTTTGGATCTTTTCTCCCAAATTGATCTACAAGAAATTGTCAAAATATTTTTAAAAATATGTTTACCCATAATATGTGTATTGGCTTGCGGATGTAAATATTTGGGGCCGAGTGGTCAAATGTGTAACTTTCCCTTTTTTGCTTCACATGGTAATGCTGCTGCTTGATCTTCTTCGTTGCACTGTCTGTTCTATTAATGAATGTTTTTTAGATCTGTTCTCTTTCAATATGTTTGTAAGTTACCTCATTCTACTTATATTTCCACCAGTATGGATGGTTGCCGTCCTTTACCAGAAGATCTAGTAGTTGATATTCTATTGAGATTGCCAGTGGAATCACTGTTGCGTTTCAAATGTGTGTGCAAGCACTGGTATGCTCTCATCAAAAGTCCGAGTTTCATAGAAAAACATTTTCATCACAAGAACAATTGTGCTCGTCTCCTTGTTTGCAACTTGAAAGTAGCACGTGAAGGACACACCATCGTAAAGTCTGTGGTATTCTCCTTGCTCCCTGAAGAAATTGTTCCAGGTGTGACCCCTGAACAAAAAACTCTCCTTCAGCTTCCGAGGGTCGCTGATTTCACGTGTGTTGCTGGTCCAGTTGATGGCTTATTCTTAGTGCAGAAGAAGTTTTATGGAGACGATGTCTGCTTGGGTTTGTGGAATCCTGCCACCAGAGAATTCAGGTCTCTGCCTCCTGCGCCTTTTGAGATTGAGTACTTTTTCTCGGACCATGATCATCAGTTCGGATTGGGATTTGACCTGTTGACTCAAGATTACAAGGTTGTATGGATTCGAGTATTCTGGGATGAACCGGGACAAGGCGTTTATCCTCGTGTCTATGCCTGTGTCTATTCCTCATGCAACAACTCATGGAAACACCTAACTCCTGAATTCCCTTCCAGTCCTACCTTATCTGCACCCCTTGACGCCACTTATCTCAATGGGGTTTATTATTGGCTTTCTAGGGGACTTGATGAGATCTACTCGATTCGCTCTTTTGACATGGGCAGCGAACAGTTTGGGGAGATGCAAGTCCCAGATATTCCAAGGGAACATTGGGGGACACTTACATTGCGTGGCAACTCACTTGCTTTATTAACCGGTGACCCTGGCCAACCTATGACATCCATATATGATGTGTGGGTGTTGGAACAACAGGGAATTTGGTCCAAAGTTCTAACTGTACAACCTCATATAGATGTTCATTGGCCTCGCAACATCTGGGGTAACGATAAGATGGTTTTCGAGATCACAGAAACTTCACAGCTGGTGCTATATGACCCTACAACAAGACAAGTTACAGATCTTGGATTTTTGCTGGACCTTAACATTGCTGGCTGTTGGGTTTTCAATTACAAGGAGAGCCTAGTTCCAATAAAGAGAGGAAACAAGACTCAGGGCGAGGATCATGCAGTCGAGCAAATTGAACACTTCTTCTATACCATACCAATGGATGAAGATCCTGTAATATTGTGACATTAGTTCTTATCTTGCCCTTCCTATAACATTTATGCTTGAGCTTAAAATTGTTTGGATCAGTCATCTTTGTACTATTATTATTGAATAAAACGCAGACATGGTATTTTTTGTTTATGTTATCAAAGGGCATTCCTTTTGGAGTAAGACATTTTAAGTTAAGTTGCGAGTGCACCCTGCACGCACTCATGTTTTGGAGTAAGACATTTTAAGTTAAGTTATGAGTGCACACAAACCCAGGGACTTTCACCTAGGGAGTACGAGGTCATGGTGCGCGAGCCTTTTTGAGGCACCTGCGTCCGGCGAGCCCTGCCGTCATAGGAGACCGCATGCGCGGCAAATGAAAACATAATGCGCCTCGAGACCTCTTTGGAAGGAGCTCCAAAAAAGACTTGACTTCAGAGCGGGAAATCTTCCTACAAGTGAGCACTTCTTTGACGAAATGGATGTTGTAGGAGAGGTTGGGAAGGAGGGACTTCGCCAAAGATGGTCTGTCTGTGCGCGCTGCACGCACTCATGTCAGATTCTCCACAAATACGCTATTTTTAGAGTATCGACAAGTAAGTGCTCTGCATCTATACCTATATTTTGGTCCAGTTGAAAAAGCTGAGTGACTAGACAATTGGATAAGGTAGGTCCAAGACACCACCAAAAAAATGGGCCCCCAGAAAAAAAAATAAAGCCCATTAAAGAAGAGAAGAAAAGCCCAGAGCCCATGAAGCAAAAAAAAGTAGAAGTTTGAAAAGAGTAGTTGATAAAATGATGAAAGGCACAAAGTGACAGTTAAAATAGTGTTTTTCTCCCGCGAAAAGCTTTAATTAATTCGTTGATCAGAACTGGAAAGGCAGCTTTGTCTCGTGGGGGCACTCTCTTATTCTGTGACATTCTTTTTTCATCATACCCCACCCACCCCCCTCCTCTTTCTCTCCTTTTGTCCTTGAAACTTTTCTTGATCATACAATTTTGCCAGTTTTTTTTTTTTTTTGGTTTGGCTTGTTTCTTTTTCCTTACTGTCAAGTGGTTTTTCGCTCCTGTATTAAGATTTTAGAAGCGCGAAAAAAAAGAAGAGGTAATTAGAGCATTGGAGGAGGTAAAAGAGTAGATTTTGGAAAAAGAAAAGAATATGGTGAAAGAGACAGAGTATTATGATGTTCTTGGTGTAAGTCCTTTAGCATCTGAAGACGAAATTCGCAAGGCCTATTATCTCAAGGTTTTTTCTACTTCTCTATTAATTTTTGTTTTCTATGTTTGAGTTTTGTGTAGCTTTTTCTGAGTGTTTGGGTTGATCTAATTTACTTGGCATAGTTAGAATTTCGAGATTCAAACTTTTGAAAACTACGTTATAAGCACTGAAAAAATCACAATAATTAACCCATTTAAAAGACATATATAAGGAAAATTCTGGTCAAAGAAAAACTTGGCTGATGATCGAAATTCCAACTGTGCCACATAAATTTGAGACGAAGAGTCACTTGTTTAAACTTTTAGAATTTTATAAGTGGATCCAAGTAGTATGATTCTTGGGATATTTGTGTTGGAAATGAAGAGTTGATTCATCAACTTTCATTTTGACTAGAAGTACAAATGGTAGTGGAAAATGTCTTTATCCTTTTTGATCTGTTGAAAGGAATTGTTTTGTGTTCAATATTGATCAAGTTTAGATAAAGTATTTAGTATATGTGAAAGTTTTAAGTATTAGCTGAATCTAGAAATGCATTAAACTAGCATAAAATGTAGCTCCCCGGATTTGGTAATGTGGGAATTGGTCTCTCTTCCAGACATACCTAGTGTAATCCCACAGGTAATTACGTGGACCTTACCCAGTGGAGGTAGACAAATCGTTTCTGATAGACCTCGACTTCAACAAAAGCATTTCAAAGCAATTTGGTCTGTCTTATTCCGATGAAACTAAAAATGAAAACAGAAAAATGATGAAGAACAATTTCTTGTGCTTGTTAAATGATATTAGAGATCTGTTTTTTTTTTCATCTTATGGTGCAGGCCAGGCAAGTTCACCCTGATAAAAATCCAGATGATCCCCTTGCTGCACAAAGATTTCAGGCTAGCACATTGCTTGTTTCTTATTTTATGTTTACTTTTCTGTAAAATCTAGTCAAAAAGTATAAATTTAGAAAAATTTTGATGTTTTAAATTGTAACAAACAGGAATTAGGAGAAGCATATCAGGTTTTGAGTGATCCAGTACAGAGAAATGTATATGATCAAAATGGAAAGTCATGTGTCTCCAGGTAATCTTTCTACAATTGCTGCTTCTGAATTTTATGGGGTCGTTTGGTAGTTCGTTAGAGTTATGAAGGTATATTAGTAATACAAAGATTAGTTATTCCATCTTCCACCCTGCATAAAATAGTACATAAATTGACTCATAACGTATACATGTTTTATTTATGTGGGATTGTAAAACGATAATCAAACATCATACTTGGTGTGCAGAGTTCCGAATACATGGTATTAGTTTTGTTAGTTTTAGTACATGAATAACTAACTCCCTTCCTAGCCAGCAACCAAACGACCCCTTAAGATGATAAATGCAAGTAGCTAGTTTGCTAATTCACAAATTTCTATGTAAAAAGATGTTTTTTCCTATTACCATCAATACTATTTTTGACGTTCTCTTTGTAGGGAAACTATGCTTGATCCAACTGCTGTGTTTGCACTCCTCTTTGGGAGCGAACTTTTTGAAGACTACATCGGACATTTATCTGTTGCATCAATGGCTTCCTCTGAATTAGTCAGCGAAAACGACAACCCTGAAAGGCTCCATGATAGACTCAAGGCAAGTATGTCATGAAGTTCAATAACATCTAAATTATATATATAGAAAATATCTGTCCATGAAATTAAGATATGTTTGATATCTCGTTCTTAGACTAAATGTTACTAGAGAAAAGGAACAAATTTTCGCTTTTTCCTTTAGTTCAGATTTTACGTTTTTACAGTTGATTCACTATAATAGAACTATGTTATGAAGGGTGTCCAAAAGGAAAGGGAAGAAAAACTTGCTAGAATACTCAAAGATTTTCTTCAACAGTACGTTCGTGGTGACAGAGTGGGGTTTATACATCGTGTAGAATCTGAAGCAGAACGACTTTCACAAGCAGGTCAGCTCACTCACTACTCTTGTGTTTCTTCTAGTAATCGATTGCTGTAAGTTTTACAGAATGTACCATGACAAGTGTTAAAAAGACCGCATTGAATAAGGACAACACAAAAATGTCTTAATTAGAACATGACATTTGTGTTAACAGCATTTGGAGCTGAGATTCTTCAAACTATTGGATACATATACACAAGACAAGCAGCACAAGAGCTTGGAAAGAAAGCAATTTACTTGGGAGTTCCATTCATGGCCGAGTGGGTTCGGAACAAAGGTCATTTCTGGAAGTCACAGCTAACAGCAGCAAAAGGTACACTTACAGAAGATCAAGTACTCCCCTGCTTGTTGTATATGTGTATCTTTGATGTGGTGGACTGTAATGTTATATAGGTGCTTTTCAACTGCTACAACTTCAAGAAGATGTCCGTCGCCAGTTTAAAATGGATGGCAGTGGCCCTGAAAACGACGTTGAATCACATCTAAGATTAAACAGAGAAACATTAATGAATTCATTGTGGAAACTAAATGTCGTAGACATTGAAGTGACTCTTTTACATGTTTGCCAATTGGTAAGCCCTTGGATCAAATGTTGCTACAAGCTTATTCTTGAAAGAGACCTTTGAGTTACTTGTGAGTAATCTTTCAGGTGCTACAAGAAGGCAATGTGAAGAAGGAAGAACTCAAGAAACGTGCGATGGCTTTAAAGATTTTGGGAAAAGTATTTGAGGTAAGTATTAAGCATAACTTGTGTCATATCCCTTCTAAACACAAATCTTGTTGGTTATTGAGCTACTAATACTAATTCATTTGCATTTATTCAATAGAGGGAGAAGTGTGTTGGAACATCGAAAAAGAAGACGATAGGCGATATCAATGCTGAGGAATCTAGTTCAGATAGCAGTGATGATGAAGAAGACTCACTAAGAACACTAAATTATAGAACTCCTCTACTCACACAGGTTCTCTTGACTCTTTTACTTACTATATATATATCTATTGAAATCAATGATATTTATAGACATAAAGTTAAAATAATGTGTTTATTCCCTTGATTAGAGGTTGACTCAGCAATCATCTTTAACGTTACAAATTCAAATTTCAGACACTTTAACTAAAAGTTGACGATGAGATTCTAATACATAAATACTAAATTATTTTTTTTGGTGTGTGATATTGTAGGGAATTGGTAGACTCTTTAGATGTTTGTGTAATCCAGCATTCGATGTGGATGATGAAGAGATTGTATACAAAGGCAAATAATATTCAACTCATGAACTAATTTTTTCGGTTCGAGCTTCGAATTAATCGATCATGTTTATGCAATACGGATAATTGAAGGAAAAAAAACTCATCAAGGCGTAAGCTAATTAATATTTGTGCAGCTTGTTTTTGTAATTGAAAAAACATGTAATGAAATATTATGTTTGTTTTAAATGATTAAACAAATTTATTTTTAATATCATGTCCTTTTCACTAGGAACCTTTATTTTACACATAATAAATCTGAAAATAATAACTTCTTTTTAATTTTTCTTCGAAAGATTTTTCTTTTTTTTCAGTCAAGTAGATTATTTCTATCATTATTTCTACAATTATAGAAGTTCATGGGATTATCTTCTTTCTAATTGTGTTTATTAGATTACGCAAATAACATTAATCCCATAATTTTAGTAAAACTGCAACATAAGAAGGAAAATGTTACTAAATTAGAGACGAAGTTCTACTAGGCAATGGCTATTATTTACTAATTTTAGAGTACTTTCATTTGCTAAAAAGTAATACCAATTTAAGAACTTTATGTTCAACGCGTCCATTTATCACCTATCTTATTACTGTAATTTCTACAAATAATAACATCCTTTTTCCCACTCACGTCACTAACCAAGTAAAAAATATTTACTCAACTATCACTATTAAAGCTAATTTGTAACGTGATAAGAATGATAAATCGGAATTGAAACTGTTAAAACGAACTGAGTGGACCAAAAATTAAATTGACCAAAATAGACTGAATTCTGAAACCTAATATATTAAACTAAAGGTGTCAAATAAACGGAATAAAAACTAAATTTAAATTGATCACAATAGACTTAATGTTGAAACCTAATAAATTAAACTAAAGGTGTAAAATGAACAGACTACAATATCAAAATTGATCAAAGAATAGACGGAAATAAATAAATGAAAAGAGTTACTTATACTTAAAAATGGAAAATATAAAATTATAACTCGACCCCTTTTGTTAATTCGTTCAGTTGTTAAAATTTCAATTTGTGTTAATACCAAGTAAAAGAAGTCTTGGAATCCATACCAACTTTTTAAACTGACAAAATCAAACATATCGAAATGAACTAAACTAGTAAAATAAACAATAAAAATTTGATTTGTAGGTTGATTTTGCTTCCCCTAAGCAAACAAATTTTGAAAACATAAGAATTAACCTAGAGAAGCAATGAGAAGCTTTTTCTCATCAGGAGTGAAAATAGAATTTCTCCACTTAAAAAATTATTTCTCCATATTTTAGGAGTGAAATTTGAAACAGGAAATTAATGTCTTTCACCAAATACTGAGAACACATGAAAGGAGTCTTAAAAGAGTTTTGACATAAACCAACAAGTTCTCAGTCCAACAGATTAAACAAACAGAACCTGTTTGCCTTAAACAACCTACATTGTCCAGCATTAGTTTTCACAGAAACAAATATGTACAAGGGCGTTTCAACCTTAACGCCCTATTTTTCATCTCTCCCTCTATGACGGCCTCGAAACTTGAACACAGCACACCTCAGTGAGCTGGATGGAGAACTCGTGCACGGTGAGCTTGGACAGAGCACGCACAATGCACAGAGGTTAAGTTCAGGCATCCGCTAATGATGAGAGAGTGTCGCTCGGGGCATGTGTGCAGAGCAGGAAATGCTTCACATACTGCTTGAACGGCGGGAGGTGTGAGAGCAGTGCATTGGCTGATGTTTAGATTCATAAGCCCTTCATCCTCGTTCCTGTGCTTCTTCATAGACGCCCACATCTCGTGCTTGTTCTTGACCCGACTCTGAGCTAGAGAGTACATTGCCCTATCTGTGATGTACTGGCAGAAGTATAGGCCAAGGGACCTCAAGTGAGGGCAATTGTTTGCCAAAGCAATTACGGTCTCATCTGCAGGCATTAGATAATAGCTATGTCAAACTTCAGTAGAAAAAGGGAACACTAATAGCCCATCAAGAAGTAGGCAGTAGAATATACTTGTGATTACACTCGACAAGCCAACGAGAGGAAACACAGACCTCTAAACTACATAGAACACTGCTATCTTGTAGCCATTGCTCTAATAGGTTGAGAGCAATGATCATAAAATTTCATAACAAAACCATCCACACAAAGAAATACAGGAGACATCTAAATTTGGACACTCCCCCCAAAGAAAAAAAGCTCAGTTCTACCGCCTAATATGTATTTCATCATTCATTTCAGACACCACAAATAGCCATAGGAGTTTATTCGATATAAAATCTAAAGTAAGGTCCTTCATATTCCTCGTTTACATCAAAATCAGGTTTCACTTTTCATTTCCTAGATGAAAATATCTCGCATGAATATCTCCTTCTAGTTAGGACATGAATAAATTGTCGTCTTTGGTAAGATTTTTTTTTGCATAAAATCTCTAGAACTTGAATATGACTTACGCCCTAATAAGCATGGCAAATCCAAGTCAGTTTAGACTCTTCAGTATTTAACATACCACTGCTAAGAGAAGACACTAAATACTTAACCAGATACATGTTTTACCTGTTATAAGGACACAGCCACACAGATCAAGGGCTCTGAGATCAGGACAGCCATAAGCCAAACTCATTACACCTTCATCACCAACTTTATCACACCAACCAAGATTTACAGTCTGCAGTCGGTTACAGTAGTAACCAATAGCCTGCAAGGAGTAATACGAGTCATATAAATTCGAAGAAACAACGGTTTAGTACTCCTACAGGTCATTTGAGAGGACAAGACATATACCTTCAATGCCTGATCAGTTGCAGCTTTAACACAACCACAAAGGTTTAAGACTCTTAGGTTTCGGCAACGCTCAGCTAGGTATGCAACAGCGTTATCACTGAAAGCAGAACACCCACTGATATTCAGCTTTGTGAGGTTTGGACAGCCGTGAGCTAAAGCATAAAGGGAACGATCAGTCAGCTTGAAACTCTTGCTAAGATCAAGGTCTTGCAATTCATGACAGTGATTGGCAATTGTCTCGATACCAACATCCTCAAGTTGTGGTAAATCTTGTCTAAGAGTTAGAACCTGCAGCTTTGTGAACTTGGGGGCAAGTGTCAGCACTAAATTGTTCATATTCCTCTTGCACCTGAGGGGACAAAAAAACTTAGAAACCGATATAACACCACAAATCAACAAGGGGAAGATAAACTCACAGAGATCCATGTACCCAATTCCATAGAATATCAACTCTCAGATTACTAAATACCAGCAAGATAGGGAAATACAAACAAATTCTAATAAACAGGAGGGGGTAAAAAACCAGCACTACAAATCCAGAAAATGCAAGCTATAAACAACATGTGAGCCCTCAAAAGGTAAAGGAAAAGTATAAAATAAAGGCAAATGCACAATCATATGCAAGTTATATCTTCTAAGGTTCAATGCTTCTGAGCACTAAAACATAGATATCAACTTCCAGATGCTCAGGATGAAGCACATAGGAAAAAAGGTAAAATTTAGCCACAAAGCAGAACAATAACCATTATGATATGACCATATTTTATATTTAGGGCATCTCAGATACAAACACATGTGATAAGACATATGGGATTAAGGCTGTTGAATCACAACCCTAATCTCTCTAATCTCCTCATTTCCCCCCAAATCCCTTGATGCCAGTGCAAGGCAAGCTTTTCAAGCTCAACTTTGCTCATCCAAGTCTTGGCACTCCCAAATCCAAATTGGAAAAAATCTTGAGTCAACCCCTTTTAACATAAAAAATGTAACCTTTTTCAAAAGAATAAAACCAGGGTAGGGTAAAGGAGAAGGGGTTACAGGGTGGGGACTCATACCCTCACCAATGAGATAAAAAAGTTCAGGTAACATCTAACCTTAGTTCCAAACTCAAAGCGTTATTCAACAACATCTACAAACCCCTTCCTCCAAAAAAGTAAACAAACAATAAAAACCTCATGTATTCCTACAGTTGATCAATTGTACATAACATCTCAAACAGATTGATCAAGGTAAACAGGACCAAGATAGTTCAACACATAAAACTTTGTGAATTTTCCCATTTCCTTCAACTTTTCTAGAACACAAAAATTCAGTCTTTCGCTGACACGACTCCCCTGACCATTTACAACCAAACAAATGAAGAACAAGAATTACCCTTTTACCAATCACATCAAGAAAAACCACCCCATCAAAATAAACCTTAAAATTTTTTCAAAATCAAGAAACAAGAAAAGTCAAGTCATACCAAGAAAGGGAAAGACGAGTGAGTCCCCAAGAAATTGCATCTCTCCATCCACTACAAACACAAGAAGCCACAATCACCGAGCGATCATCCACAAGTGAAGCAATCCTCAACAACAACTCCATAGGTATATCCTTCCACTCTCTGATCATCACCCCACCCCCCATTTTACAAACCCCACCTCTGCTACCATTGTTCACAAACAGCTTATCCAAGCTCAAATCTTCTACCCCTATCATTTGTTACTACTCAAAGTTGTAATCTTTTTACACCCCACAAACTCCTACCTCTATATATACACAAAAAAACACAAGGAAAAGCCCAAAAAAGGGTATCTTCTTGTTGCTGTTTCAAACAAAAATACAGAGAGGTTAGTAGGAAAAAGAAAAAGAGATAGACTCTAATGTATAGTAGTGTATGTATTGATCAGTATTTCTAGGGGAAAAGGGGTTTTGTTTCATTGGGGAAGGAAGGTAACAACATGTGTCATCACATAAGTTGTACACACAAGTAAAGTCTGTCCAAGAAAATTCTAGAAATAATCAACTCCGCTCTATTTCATGTGACACTATATTTGTGTTATTTCACGTGACATTGTTTGACTTGATAGATATTTATGAAAATAAATTAAAATTTTTAAGGTGTAATTGCAAATTTATTTTAATAAAATATAATTTTAAATTTTTTCTAATTATAATAAGATGATGATGAGATATTTTTCTAGTTGCAAATTTATTTTAATAAAAATTTAAATATAATTTCAAATTTTTTTCTAATTATAATAAGATGATGATGATGAGAGTATTTTTCTATTTCACATTAAGTAAAATATTTAAGAATTTCTTTTTTCAAAGCTTATGATAAATATTTAAATATTTTTATATATTTATTCTTTTCTTTGATGAAATATCATATTTTTTAAGAATAAATTATATTATTTACAAAACTATATTGATTATTTCGCAATAGACAAAAAAACATTATTATATTATGTATATATTTTAATTAATAAATATAGAGTTCCTTAAAAAAATTCCAAGAGGGTATAATTACTAGGAGTCTTTCAGATAATAATCCTATGTTTCATTTTCTTTTTTTAAGCCCATTTACAAAAAATATTTACTCTTTTTTAAAGATCTTTTTTATCCTAATTTTTTACCTCACAAAATTAGAAAAAAAATTAATATAATTCATGTACTAGTATTAGTTAATATATTTTAAAAATTATACCGTACTTTATTAAATTGAAGTAAAATAGGAAAAATTATTATATTATTCCCTCTATTTAAAAAATAATTTTTTTTTCTTTTTAATCTATTTAAAAAAAGAATAATTTTTTTTAATAATTTTTCATATGGCATATTTAAGGCCACAAAATTAAAAAACAACTATATACATTTAACATCATTTTAGTTTAGAACTATATAATTAAAAAAAAATTATTTTTTTAAATTTCGTGTTAAATTTAATTAAATTACTCTTTTTAAAACGAAAAAAATATCGTATACACGTTACGAAAGAGGAAGATTTGAGGGGTCGAATGAAAATGGAGTAGATTTTTGTGAAACATCGCAAGGGACATTAATTGGGAGATGTGTAATAGTACACGTGTCCTAAAGATATGAAGGGATTATAATCAACACAAGTTTTTTTTTTCAACAATAATAATAACCAAAAATGAATATAAGAGTCATAATAATTCAACTTTAAAATATATTTCAATCATTATCATAGAATTAGACTATAAATATTAATAACATAAATTTGTTATTGACTTGAAAGTAGTTACATTAATGCTTCCAACGTGGATGAATAATTAAAAAGCATATATGGTTAGATTGTTAAGATATTTATTTAGAATAGTGAAATTTAGAGTGAATGCAAAATCAAATTACATTGGCTTAGATACATTTTTGTTTGTAAGTTTATATTAACTTAAATTTGAAAAGGAAATGTTTGGAGAAAAAATGAATAAATGTAATTTTACTATTAGTTTCAAAATTAAAGTAATCTTGTATTATCTCGAGTGTTATGTTAATGAGATAATACAATATTACTAATTTTGAAGAGGGGTAAGTATAATAAACGATATTTTCTAATGATGTTTCTAGTTTTTTTGTCTGTTGATCGAAATTTATTGAACTATTTATTTTTTGTGTTTTTCCTTATTAAATTAAAAGTTGTCATTTGCCAAGGAAGCATGCATAATACTGAATAAGGAGTCGTCTATTACGATAGATAGATTCTAAATGTGAAATAAATATATAAAAATACCATACTAATATTACAATTGAATGATATTTACGATAAATTTTCGATTATAAATTTAATGTTTATTTGAAGAGATCATCATAAATAATTAAAATATCAAATAATTAAAATATATTGTTCAAAATATATGAAAGATTCAGACAAAGCTACTCCGTTAACTAATTAAGTTGTCTTCTTTAATTTCTTTTCTTCAAACTGAAAGCAACTTACTGGATCGAAATATTTATTCAACTTTATAACATATTATTCTATATATTCCATTAAAAAAATATTTTTAATTATTTTGTTGCGGTCAAACTACAACTAAAAAATTTCATTATTTTTCTTAAATATCTGGAAAATAAATAAATTTATCAATAAAATCAAATGTAACAGTTGTTTTATCCAATATAACACTCAACGTTATAATTTTGACTTCATCTTTTATTAAATAATTTTATTTAATTAATCTTTACTCTTTTATTAAGAACTACTTATAAAGCAAGCAATGTGCAATAGCAAGTTGTTGAATTGCAATAACGAGTAGCGTAATGAGTTGAAGGTAGGGGCGTCCATGGTATGATACGATACGGTATTTTAAAGTTTCAATATTATAAAATTGATATTTGATTTTTAAAATATTATATCATTATTATATTAATTTAATTCGATATAATTTAACATTTTAATGTTTAACTTTAGTATCCTACGATATGATAAATCGATAATACTATTATTTAAATTTTATTATTATATATTCGTATTACAAAGTATCATGACTTCAACAAGTACGGAAATAGTCTCAATCATATCATGTAATACATAACACATACGTGTAGAAATAAATATTCAAAAAGAAATTACAAACAACTCCTTTCTTTCGTTAATCAAACTCTTAAAATTTAATCAAAATATATAGAGTAGACAAATAAGTTATCATCCACTTAATAAATTTATTTCATAAATAATTAAATATCAAGAGGGCTTCATACATTGGGACCCTTTTTCCAATTAGATTTGTAGGATTATGATTATAACTTTGATGTGATTATTGTAGGGTTGTGATGAATGAATTAATATTGAGCATATCTCTCTATATAGGTTAAAAATAAAAGTGTAATTTCAATATGAAAATAATAATTCCTATGAGAATAAGTAGAAGAAAAGAATGGTGGATAGAAAAAGTAAGAAGAAAATAGGGGATGGTTGAGAAAGTTCCAAAATAGTGTACAAAAACGAAACCGCTATATAAAAAGTAAAGAGGATAAGTTGGGTCTTTTCATGTTTGTTATATAGCACTTTTCTTTATGCTTTTGGCATTATGGTTTTATTATATTATATATCATATCATATAATAATAAGTATATAGAAGACCAATATTATTATTATTATTTTATACATGACTATAATACTTAATTTTGTATTTGGTGTTTTATCGTTTGATACTATAAGTTGATTAGGTTTAAAAGTTAATGTAGATCAAAAAGTACAAAGCCACTTATTTTATTAAATGAAAAGGATTAAAATATATCATCGAACTTTTAGAAAATATTCATTTATATTATTCATTAAAAGTTTGAGTTATATATGACATTGTTGTTTAAAAAAGAAGCTCATCAATGTCATTTTCTTTAATTCCGATTTTACAAAATTATTTTTTACATCCCAAATAAGGTTTAACACTTTTCAGTTACTATTTTTAGATCAAATGTACATTTTTTTGTTTCTACTTCCTTGAGAACATCAAGAATACAAAGAATATCAACAATTCTCAAATTTCAAACTTGTTTAATTCTTCATGAAATTGCCTCAAATTTCAAGAGTAGTTTCATCCGAACTAGGTATCAAAATTCAGTATCTTTTGAGCTCGAATTCAAACTGACTCAACAAGATTCTCTTTGAAGTTTCTTCAAAGTTTAAAAACTTTAACATTCTTTAATGGTTATCATTTAAAAATTTGAACACAGATTTAAAAAACACTAGGCAACAATGTTCAAATATAAATACAAAAAAAACTACAAAAACATGATTAAGAAATTTTTTAAAATTTTGGGACTGATTTAGTTTTTGGAATATTTTTGTTAATACACATGGATTTTTTGAACTCTACAAATTATTTTAGAATTAATTTTTTATAAAAAGAAATAAATGATATAGCAAAAGTTGAGATGATTTCGTGAAGAATTGATGATGTTAAAATTTGGGAGTTATCGATTTTTTTCATGTATGTTCTTTGTGTTCTTAAAGAAAGAAAAGGAAAAACTGTACATTTGATCCAAAAACTCCAATTGAAAAGTGTTAAATCTTGTTTGAGTGTAAAAAATGATTTCCAAAATCAAAGTTAAAGAAAAGGCATTGTTGAGTCCTTTCTTTGCAAGCAATGAAATAAATAAGTCAAATTTTTCACGGGTAGCATAATTAAGCTTTTCTTCTAAAAATTAGATGACATATTTGAGTGTTTTCCCGTTATTAAATGACTCATCAATCGTATATTATTGTGCTTTTCGAAAAAGACATTTTTAATCTACAAAAATATTGATGGCATTTTTTGTTTAATAGGTAAAAGAAAAATAATTTTTACACCACTTATAAAAGATTAAAGACATTTCTAACCCTTTTCCATATATCGAATGAATTAACAATAATTGACACTTAATTTTTCTTGGTGAGTTGATTGAGTGCTTCGTTTTGTTCTTTGAGGTTGGATATTTGTACTTTAACTAAGCATTTTTTTTGCAAAGTATGACATATTATTGCTTTAAATTGTGGTTCACTAGTATTGATCAAACTAATGCCTTTTTTAAAATCAAACTAAATCCATAGATTAAGAATATCTTTTACTTATAAATATGTAAGTTAATTTTTATTTATTTATAAATATCGATATCAATTATTAAATATTTTGCTTTAATATTATGTAAATAATTTTAACTACAAAGCTTGAAAGAAGAAAATTAAAGAAATAATGTCTCAATTGAAATTTTATTATAGAGTTTCAAGTAAATGGTTTTGCTTGATCTCACTTTGATTTATTCTCGAAAGCAATCAGTGCAAATTAAAAAGGAAAATAAGTCGACGTGGGGTGAACATATATAATTAGCAATTTAATAGGACACATAAGTCATTTTAGAGTGTGTTAATCATATATATTTGACGAAGCCACTAATTAATTGGTACGTACTTAACTTAAGTAATAATTGCCAAACATGGCAGAGAGTTGATATATATTCTAATCAAATTTTGGAAAAAAACTTAATGTTTGGAACTTCTTTTTATTTATTTTTTTTCTCTCTAAAAATAAATGGAACCTACCTAACTTATATTTAGAATTTTTACAAAATGTATGAGTAATGTAATTATCAAATTATTTTAGCACTTTCTTTGTTAAGCACTTAAATAAATATTAGTGTGTTTTAATTATGTTTATTAGTACAATTTATCCTATCTTATTTTATACATTTCTTAAAGAAAAAGATTAAGTAGAAGGTAATTTGATTAAAATGGAGTATTTTTTTTTTCCAATTTTAAACTTCTCTCTTCTGCACCAAGGATAAAAGTGGACTCAAACTATTAATTATATTTTGACTTATAAATTCAATTAATTCATTTGTTCTATTTTACTTATTTATATTTATATTTGTATATCTTTTAAGAAATGATAATGTGAGTATGTTATTATAATAATTATATTAATTAATGTATAATCTTAGATCGTAAAAAATAATTTAAGAATTAAATAATTAGTGTGATGGTAAAATAGAAGAGATTATTTTTTCTTATGATGTTATTTTTTCTAAATAGCGGACAAGTAAAAGTAAATTAATAAAATACACTCCCTTTCACTTTAATTATTTGTCACATTTTAACACACATTAACAAAAATAATCGCGAATATGACTATTTTATCATACTACATCTATTAATTGTTAATTAGTATTAGGTCTTGAAATTTCTTTTCAAAGAACAAGTAACTAATATTAAAAGTAAAATATGAAAAACGTAACATTTTCTTTAATATATTAAAGGTGACAACGTCAAAGTGAAAATTTATACTTAGAAGTAGGAAATTAAAAATGAACTAAGGGAAGAAATACTTTAAATAATATTTTTTAAAATAAAAATGAAAAATAAAATAAATTGGAGAGAATATAATAGTACTCTCTTAATTTCTTTTTCTTAATTTGATAAAGGCTACTATCCTAGGAAACGCAACACTATCTTTCACCACAAAATGCATCAATAGTGGGTCTAAAAAAGTACTACTTTTTTCTTTAAAATATAGGTTTTCTAATTTTTTCTATTATCAAATTCTAAGAGTTTTTTTTAATTAAAATTATCCGTAAATTATTTCTAAACTTAAACTATATTCTTAAAGTATTATTTTTAGCAGAAACATCCTTTTGAATATTTAAAAGTAACAATTTTCATCCTTCTACTTGAATTTATCATAAAACTAAGAGATCTCACAAAATCTAAGTCATTCTTTAGTAATTATTATACTTAGATACGTTAAAAATCGTATTGTGAACTTTTTGGTAATTGAGTTTAACCTTACACAAATTCATTAAATTGGACAACTTTTTTTTCTTTTATTTTTCATGTAATTTGATATTAAAAATATTATTAATTAAAATATGTTTCTCGATCGAATATGCTAGAAGCAACGTTTGTTGAAGACTTTCGCTTCTAATAATGTAGAACGAAACTCAAATGCGAGACAATCAATATTTTGATCACTTTAATATCAAACTAGCCCAAATTTTTTTGATCTAAATACAATTTGGTTTTGAAAAAGGTAAGATAATTAAGCTTCAGCTTCTTCCCGTTAAATGAGAAAAAGAGCAGATCATGTGTTCTCACACCTTCCAAACATTTTTTGTTTCAATAAGTGCTGATGTCTAAAATTTTTAATATTTTTTTCAGAAACTACTTATAGCAGGTAATGAAATTATGCATGAAAAATGTTGTTGATAGTCACGTAAAATGATCATGTTTATGTAAGATCCTTTAGTTTTTTTGACGATATCTAACAGAAAGATGAAAATTGTTCACTTTTAAATATTTGAAGGCTGTTTTCTGTTGAGAATGATACTTTAAAAATATAATTTAAGTTTAGAATATAGTTTAAGAATATTTTCAACCAAAAACGTAAATTTTAAATCGATATTATTTTTGTTTTTTTTAAATAGTGAAGAAAAAAAATACAAAATTAGAATTTAATGTTAAAAACTTTTAGTGACGATTTTTTGGACTTTTGTCGCGACTATTGTCGCCACTAAGGGTGTGTTTGGTATGAAGGAAAATGTTCTCCACGGAAAATGTTTGGTTAGTGAGTAGAAAATATTTTCCGTGTGTTTGATTTATGAATGAAATTAATTTTTGGGGGGTTGGGGGTGGGTGGGGGGCTGG
>NC_028640.1:67294765-67308185 GCF_001406875.1 Solanum pennellii | reverse complement strand
TCAGGGATCAGATAAAAAAATAAAATTTTAAAATTGAAAATATTTTTTTTAAATTGATGTTTTTCGAAAAACAACATGCAATTTGAAATTAGAGGAGAGTTTTGGAATATGTTTTCCTTAATTTTTGAAAGGAAGTCATTTTCCTTAATTTCGAGGAAAATGAGTTGATTTGAAAAATATTTTTCAAAACTTTTATCCCAACCAAGTATGATAAAATCGAAAAACATTTTCCAGAAAATGTTTTCCTTCATACAAACACACACTTAAAGTTAAAATAGTACTTTATTTAAATTAAGGAGGGTAGAAAATGAGGGGGAAAACCTATGTTCTTACATTTGACGAGAAAATAGGTTATTAAGATTATAACTTACGACCTAAGTACTAAGTAACTTTAAGAATAGGAATGTCAATTTCATGCACAAAGATATCGCTATCTAAAATAACCTTGCAGGAAAGTTGCATATAGCATTAGCTAAAATCTCAATATAAGAAAGAAATCAGACCTATAGTTTAACTACCATGACTTGTAGATCTTGCTTTAATGCGGAAAACCTAATCTTGGATTAATTCTTATAGGATTTATTACCTAATTTGATTAATATAAATTTACATAGC
The DNA here is from genome assembly GCF_001406875.1 of Solanum pennellii. Classification (NCBI taxonomy): domain Eukaryota; kingdom Viridiplantae; phylum Streptophyta; class Magnoliopsida; order Solanales; family Solanaceae; genus Solanum; species Solanum pennellii. The sequence goes on along the minus strand of NC_028640.1, from coordinate 67,307,570 downwards.
TTAATACATAGCGCTTTCTATACCTAAAACTCAAACTATTTCCTTTTTAATCAATATAAAAAAATCTCATTTATTTCATCATATTCTTAAAATAATCCCGAATTCTTTGTTTAATTTTTCCGTGATTAAATCAGACATTTTCTATCTTATCTTGGTGTATAAATGTTTTTCTATGTCGTCTTCCATTATGGAAGCACAATATATATAATGTTTTCTTTTCTTAAACTTTGTCTAAAATGTTTTTATGATGAATCAATAATTGGTTGTTGTCTAGGTACATATTTTCTTGAACCTAGACAACTTTCTTTAATCTGATTAATTTAGCTAATTAACTTTATCACTAATTGCCTCATTATATTAACCATGTTACACATTTTTGTCTTTATATAGAGCATATGATCATGAACAATAATTATTGTTGATAGCATATAGACAATATATAAATTAAGCAATAATAATATTAGATCATAAATTTCATTTGATATTTTTAAAATTTGATGCTCAATTTATAAATAATGTCATATAAAATAAATATACCAGTTACAAGTAAATACAAGGTGTCTCGACTATTAATTTATAGTATGTCTTATCTCGATTTTAATCTAAACATATAAAATAAAGTTATAGAATAATAATAATAATTAAAAAAACATATTCACATCAAATCTAATATATCTCTTGCTATCAACAAAAACTTCCAAGCAAATACTAGATGCCTCGATACAATGTTTTGAAGGATAATAGTTTATTTATTGGATAAGAATTAATTATATGATGTTTATTCAAGGGTGTATTGTTACGATCCGATTTCGAAAACTAAAGGGTTTCGAAGCCGATTTCGCAACTTTGGCCAATTTTGGTANGTTAGAACCTAGATGAATCCCCAGCGGAGTCGCCATTTCTGTTACGACCCGATTTCGAAAACTAAAGGGTTTCGAAGCCGATTTCGCAACTTTGGCCAATTTTGGAAAATTTTTAATTTTAGGAAGTCGCCACTTAATTTTTAGGAAAAATTAAGAAAACCATTTATTTATTTATTTATTTAAAAAAGGGTTTAAAAGAAAACATAACATCAGAGTTTTGGGTAAGGGTTCAAATAATTCTCTAAGGAAGGGCTTAGGCACCTTAGAGAATCCGCTAACACGCGGTTGACCGACGAATTTTAAAGTTGGCTAATTTTTAAGATAAAACATAGGAATATTTGCGAAAAATTTTATTTTAAGACAACTAAAATCTTTTGATACTTATACACTCATCTTATTTCAAGTATGAAATAAGTCCAATGTTAAAGTGTCAAAATGATAATTTTAACTTCATATTTCTATCCGAGGTCAAGTTTTAGAGTTGAAAAATCAACACAATAACTTAAACATGGAATTGAAAGCTAACTACTAACTATGAAAGAATATAAATGATTCTCAAGTTAGCCTCGAAGCTTACGTTATCTAACTTAAAAGAGGTCTTCAAGATTTAAATATTTAAATAAACAACAAAATAGAAGAGCCATAAAGAAAAAAAAAATCTACAAAGGATTCATCTAAGTAAAAAAAAAAAAAAAGGTTAACAACAAAACAAAGGGTTAGCATTCACAATGACCAAAATAATAACGAGAAACAAACATAAATAACAAATTATAAAACTGAAATTTCCAGCCCCTACTCGACCATTTCGGGGGCCGAAATGTCGCTTTGTTACTTCGTCGATTTTGGTTTTTAACCCCATTTCATGCTTCTTGCTTAGCTGCTGCCGGGATTACTATATAAATTGGACTCGTTAAAGTCCGAGAAATCAACAATTTGTGTCCCTTTGGGGACCTGTAGTTGCTGCTTCAGGTTTGGCCTTTTAAGGCTACTGCTGCTACTGCATTTTTTGGGTGTTTAAACCCAATTTTTGCTCCTCATTTGAGCTATTTGGAGCTGTTGTTGCTGCTGATTTTTGGGTGTTTAACCCAATAGCATGACTCCCTTTCACGACTCCGAAGAAGGTTGACTCAAGAAGTGGAATAATGCAAGAGAAGGGGAGTCCATTGAACTCGAAGTGCTCATGCAAAGTAGAGAAAAGGAAGAAAAGATAAGAATTAGAATCAATCATAAATAATATTTATCTAAGCCAGTGAACATTCAAAACTAGACAACACATCTCAAATAAACAGTTTAAGACACAAAATGGAAAGGAACTTTAAATGAGCTCACATTAAAAATCAAAATGAGACCAACATCTATTTGAGAAGCAAAGAAACCTTGAGATAATTTGAATTACACGGCGCAATTAAAAGAAAACTAATCGACTAGACCTAAAAGAGAATAATATCTAACATAAGAGCAAACAAGAGGCTTCTTATCCATTTCCGTTATAATTAAGAAAACTAAACTATGAAGAGCAAATCACATGTATTTAAGAAACTATTAAGACGAGAAATAAAATACTAGAACCAAAGTTTTGAATCCAATTACCCAACTTACATATTTAAAGCTTTCAAACCAGTGAGTTGTTATTCATTACACATAACAAAACTAAACATCTACAACAGGAATTAACACAGAACAGAAACTATACAAAGCAAGTATAGATGGTATAGAACATGCTACTTAACAAAATAAAGAGGTTTATGATACTAACCCATATAAAACGACAAAGAAATCATACTATCAAATATTAAAACGACATGCATATCCTGAAGCATTTAATTCAAAATCTAACAGAAAGGAAAGCAACCAGCAACTTAGAGCAATCAAATACTAAAGTCTGGGGGAAAAACATGGTTATGTAATATTGCTAAGGTATGCACAACTATGGATCAAAGAAGCTAAGGTAGGAAGTAAAGACATTTTTCATATCAATAGCAATCAAAACGTTTTGAAGACAATAAGAAAGCAACCCAACAACTAATTTTCACCTTAATATAACAAAACAGCAGTTGCACAACCTAGTATTTATAAAACAGATACGAGAAATCAGGCTTTGGCAAAAGGCGAGGTGATAATCTTTATGCAGAACACAACAACTTAAGGCAAAAACAACTATACAGAACAAATTTCCAACCGAATAGAGATAATAGTAAGTGGAAACACGTATGGATTTATGAACTTGATGAAATAAAAGAATCACATTGACATGGAAAATAACCTTCAGCAAAGCAAAACATTTGAACTCCTTCCAAATTTACTTAACTTTAAGAAGACTTTCACTGTCATTCACACCACTAATCATATTGAATCTAAACAGATAAATAACGATACTTAACAAATAACAACTCTAGAATGCAACAGAGAGAACAAACTGAGAAAGGGCAAGAAGATTACCTGGTTCTGCGCAGCGAACCAAAACGACGAGTGAAGACGACTCCACCTCTTCAACTCGAAAGCCACAAAACGCTTTAAAATTTTGAACTATGGGACCAAGAATTCCCAAAATGTTATGGGTACTCTTTGGTCTCCGAAAATCCTCTCTCAAAACAGTGAATGAAGAGGGTTTATATAGGGCCACTTCTGGGTTGAAATTGAGGGGGAAACGATGTGGGACAAGCTGAGATTTCAAATTTTCTGGAGGATAAGGTGTGAACTGCAATTCGTACCAAACTCTAACGGATTGGGGCGGAGAGTCGTCCGATTTCGAGCCAAGGACGAACTCTGAAGGAGATGGAGACACCTGGAAAAATCGAGTACATTACTCGTACGAGAGGAAAAAGAGAGAGCATGCGATTTTGCTGGGTTCGCTTGTGATAAGCATTTTCTGGGTTTTCCACTGCTGTTTGAGCGTTGCATCTGAANAAAATCGAGTACATTACTCGTACGAGAGGAAAAAGAGAGAGCATGCGATTTTGCTGGGTTCGCGTCTGATAAGCATTTTCTGGGTTTTCCACTGCTGTTTGAGCGTTGCATCTGGAAAGTTTGGAGAAGAGAAAAGGTGTAAAAGGGGAAAATGGGCCGGATCCGTGAAATTGGGTTGAAGGAGTTGGATTGTATTGGATATTTGTTGGGTTATTGAATTGTGGGCTGATGGGCTTCTGGTAATTGAAACAAATAGATTGGGAATATTGGGTTAGTCCAATTGTATTGGAATGAGTTTGTTGATGGTATTGTATGAGAATTAGAGAGTTTGGGCCGGTTCGGATTTGGGCTGCTGGAAAAGGCCAAATAAAATGGGATAAATGTCCCCAAACTTAAAGTTGTCTACAATTTGACTAGGTTTCGGCCATATATATTTAAATTAATCAATTAGAAATTAAAATGTAGCCAAGCTGATCATAGGATAAGCTTGACTAGTGATTAAATAAGACGAATTGATATAATTAACTTACGAGCTTCTTAATTTTAACAAAATAAAATAATTAGTTTGAACGTAAACTTATGATTCAAAAATTATAACCATAATTTAACTAAACTAATTTAACAAAATACTTACTAAAACAATGAAAATCTTCATGAGTTGATTTTCGGATAGTTATAAGATATACTAAGCATCATATCATTTAAAAATCGTATAGGGTGACTAAACCATTTAAAATAACTTGAGAAAATATTTGAATTTTACAAAGTCAATTATTTTGAATCGTTTGGAATTTAAGAAGCTCGAAAGTTAACTCCTATCGTGGAGGGATCAAAATTGGGTGTCAACATGTATAAGACCTTAACATGGTATATCAACTAGTTTTTTCTTTGACGACAAGCTAAGTATAATTGTAAATTTAAATTAATCAAGTTTTAATTTCATTCAATAAAAAAAATTGAGGTCACATATGATAGATACCCCTCATAGAAAAGGATAATATATTGTAAGCTGAATTAAAATATTATAGTATACGCATGAACGAACACATGCATAAAAATTTTATTCCAGTAACATAAAATGTTTTTGTCATAATTAAACTAATACTTTGGTGTAACTAATTATAGCCAGGTGTTAAAAATGTGGCAATTTAACCAGCATACATACACAACCTCGCATGTTAATCTTTGATTGGTTTTAATTAATAAATGTTGTTTATCAATTAAGCCAATATTACTATAAAAAAAAATAAGTACTCTAGCAGTTCTATTTTACGTGGTATTATTTAACTTGACACAATATTTAAAAAAGAAAGAATTTCTGAAATTTGTTGTTTAAAACCGTCCTTATATATTTATGTTGTTTTCATCAAGGACTAAAGGAAAATTTTACGTTAATTTATTTCTAATTACAATAAGCTTAAGATAATATTCTTTTTGGGACGAAATAACAAAGAAAGAATGTGTTATAAAATTAATTCCGCCTTTACTTGTGGATGTTAATTAGAGGTATCCAAATCAAGGGTTGAGTATTCTAATGTCTAACAATTAATTAAGAGATAACCCATTAAAGTATTTTTATTTTATTTTTAATTTCATACCTAAATTATTGAGAGAGTGAATTTCATATTTAAACTATTACATACTATATATTTTTTTCATATCTATACAGTACATTTTCAATCTTTAAATGCATAAAAACATCTGAATTACTTAATTGGTTGATTACATAAATTTTCTTATTGATAAGAATTCGATTTAATTTCGTATCTTGTCTTTATCTATACCTTATTGTCTTTGTTGATTTTCATTCTGGACAATTAGAGTGTTTTTATTTTCCACTAATTTGAGGAGATAAATAAAATTGGTGTCTTATAGATACAAGCTACGACAAATAAATTAATGTAACGAAAAAAGAAACTCTAGCATAAGTTAGCAAAAAAGTTTTCTTTCGTTTTGCTTTAATCAGATGATCACGTAATATCGCTATAATTTCTGTCACTATCTTTGTCCTATGCTAAGCATTTTGTACAATGTGTTGTGACAAGTTCTATAGGACAAGTTTAATTCAGAAAGCATTGAGGGTATCTTAAACAAAATTATTCAATACATAATTATTAAATTAAAATAATCAACTGATTAATCTTGACTGATAGCAATCCAGAAATACTATCTTATATTTAGTGAATCAATTAATTAATAATCAATCTTGATGATAACATGTTTTATTGCATTTTGTTATTTCTTTCTAAGTGGATTTAAGTTGAAGAAAAATCATTTGAGGAATTTAATTGATTAATATACCTTGAAGCAGTGAATTAATCGCTTCTACTACATTAGAATAAGGACATGTAATATATGACTCAATATATGAACAAGTTGCAAAATTTTTCTTTTGTAATTTTGATTAATTTAAATTTATGTAGGATAAAATTTATATCATTCTTTTTGAGAAAAAAGTCACTTAATCACTTTGTACGTTTTTAGAAATCCTTTTAATAAAATTATTTTCCTATTTGTAAGCAAATAAGATTAGCTATCTTTGAGGGGACAATTTTATTTTAATTATTGAAAACTTCCTTTTCTCAAACCCCACTCCAATAAATTAAATGAACAAAAAGAAAGAAAACAAAAGAATGTACATGTAAGTTGACTAGTTCATGTTGAAGTATTGTACAACTGAAATAATGCAATAAATATAATTTACTTTTCAGTAAATAATTTATAATTGACGTAAGAAACAAAGTAGAGGACGACGAGGCATCGCATATTATGTGGTAGCCTTGTTTTGCTTCGATTTTTGGTAAGTTTTGTTTTAGTTGACATTTGTTTACAGTAACAGAGTCAATATTTTCAATAAAGGAATTAAAACTTTTAAAAAATAACACACGAAGTAGTCTAAGGAAATTCGACATTTATAACATATATCTAAATATTATTTTAATCATGTATAAATAACGTAATTTTCCAATCCGAACCCCTGAGAATAAGGTGGTTTCGTACATGTTGGGATCGAAAATTAAATATAATTCATTTAAACATTGAAAAATTTTCCTATTAGAAATAGACGAATTCTCGAAAAAAGAGGAAGCAAGCCTATATAAAATAGGATATGAAATAAAGAAAATTTCATGAATAATTAAAGTCAATGATACGATAAACAACATTATCTACACGTGAAATCGTGAATTAATTAGCTTTTGAGATTGTGCAGTTTGAATATCACTACAAAATTTGTGAATGAATATTAATGTTGGGTTGATCACCTCGAATGACGTGACCTGCATATAATTAACAGTAAAGATGAACAAAGTAAGTATTACACACCTAGTAATTGGTATATTGATGATCATACTACCCAAAAAAATAATTAAAAAACATAATGATGTATGACTTGATTTTAAGTGATTGATAAATGACCGACTCATAAATAGATCCCTAAACTTCTTTGGTTTTTTCCTTTAAGTATCTCAATTACGTCATTTTCCTATTTGAATCATTGAACCATCCATAATTTGTTCCTTTTAAACAGTGTTGAGAAATTTTCCTATTGATGATCATACTACCCAAAAAATAATTAAAAAACATAATGATGTATGACTTGATTTTAAGTGATTGATAAATGACCGACTCATAAATAGATCCCTAAACTTCTTTGGTTTTTTCCTTCAAGTATCTCAATTACGTCATTTTTCTATTTGAATCATTGAACCATCCATAATTTGTTCCTTTTAAACAGTGTTGACTAATTGTGATCGGCTTTCCTATTGTAAATGCCTTTAATTGTGTTCGTATTGTAATAATTTTTATTGAGGAATGAAGACAAAATATGTGTTAGTCTCATTTGTTTTCTAATGTGTTTAAATTATTTGAAGTAAAACACAATTATTCTCGAACAGTTTCACTATCAATTAGACTAATAAGTTCTGGAACAATATATGTATCCTCTATCAACACCTCTCACAAAATTTGGTTCCACGTCAGCCAGGGATATTTAAAAGGAATAAATTATGGGTGGTTCAATAATTTAATAGAAAAATAACATAATTGAGGTACCTGAGGGAAAAAATCTAACAAATTTATGGATCTGTTTATATATTTGACCTTGATAAATTTATTAAGAGAATATGTTCAATTTACACGAGAAAAAAATATATATAAAAAGATTTCTTTTTCATCAAGATAACTTTTTGTATCAAAGAAATCTTCCATTCGAATTGAACTTTAAAGAAACAATTATTTTGTGACTGAAAAAAATCATTTGAAGATCTGTTCAAACTATTTTTTTCTAACAATATTATTTTTTAATTCATTGATATATCAAACGCTGTTTTGAATTTAATCTTTTTTATTTAAAATATGAAGAAAAGAAATGGCATATCTCTAAAGCAAAAAAAAAATCAACTTTCTCTCGTTCAAACATGTCATCTTGAAAGTGTCTTTTAAAATCTTCCCATTTTTTATGACTTAATCAATTTATTCTGAACGATTTTATTCTTAAAAAAGTAACTGGCATTTGAGAACTATTAATCTTTTCAAATTTTATTTTTTTAATTTATTTAAAAATTAGTGTTTGATTATGAAAATATCGAATAGAATTTTTGTAATTGGAATCTGAAAGTCATTTAAAATCATGTTTTCACTTTTTCCACCCACTTTTAATATATTCAGACAATACAATATTATTATTTGTAAAAATTAGAATCAAACACAATTCTATCTTCAAATTTAACTTTCTAAGTTTCGAATAAAGTAAAAAATATTTGATTTCTAAAAAGGTGAGGATCAAAATTAGAAAAGTGAAAAAAGAAAGGAACCTCTTTTTAGTCTTATATACTGTTTTTCGCTCAATCATTTTTTGATATTTGAAAATAAATGAAAAAATCATTAACTACGATCGAAAAGAAAAGATACGTCTTTCTACATTCAAGTAAGAAGGCCATAGAAAATAATTAATTGAAAATATTAGTGTATGTTGCAACTTTGATATTGTTTTGATCTCATTAATTAATGTCCCTTTCAATATTTGACTATTTTAAGAATGTTTTGCAGTATAATTATTTAGATAATAAATAAACTGATTTCTATTCTGCCGTGTCCTCTACTGCTAATATTTTGCTCTCTTTATTTTTACTTATTTAGTTTAACTTGATATATTTAAGTAATAAATAAAATTTCAATTTTACTATATCACTAATCACTGGATATAATAAATTTAATGTATTGAGAAATAATTATAATTAATTATAAGAATAAACAAGAAATTAAATGATAAATTATTTTTTTATTTATAAAATAATAATTACACTTGTTATAACTTAAATGTATAACTTGATCAAACATAAGTTAGACAATAACCATGCAATATTTGTATGAAAGTCTGCATCATCTTATCAAGGACAATATGTTGTTCTAAATTGAATAAATAAAAATAGATCTTTTTTTAAAGTGTCATGAATAAATAAAAATCAATCTTTTTTTAAAGTGACATGAATAAATAAAAATAAAGGGACTAAGTAGACATAGTTCCCAAAAACAAGAAGATAAATTTTGTATACAACTCAAGAATCTAATCATATACACAGTTTACAATATTATTTTTTAAATAAATAAATAAATTTTTGGTCCCATGGACCATTTTATTATAAAAGGAATAAAGCCTGTTTACAATATTATTGAATTAGTCTTTAAGTTTTTTTTTTTTTTCAAAATAGAAAATTGTCCTAATTTTTATTACGGAAAAGGCCTAAAATATCTTTGAAGTATTGAAAATGATACAAAATTATCCTTCATTCACCTATTGACTCCAAAATGTCATTCTCATCCACTTATTGATTCCAAAATACCCTTGACATCCACCTTTGAGTTCAAAATTGACCACTTATTTAATTGTTTTAAAATTAAACTGTTTAAATATTTTTTAAAATACTTGGCGCTCATCTATTGATAATAATTTAATTTATTAATATAATTTATAAACCAATCCACTATCCAATCATTACTAACTAAACACCACCCAATTAATAAACCAATTATAATGTCAAAATCGCCATAAACACTACTAAAACACGAAGAAATTATAGATTCCTAAAAATGATATCCAGAATTATTCGAGTCAGATCAGGCCCCAATTAAATTTAGGTTGAGCCGCTTATTTCGGAGGACACTTTCAATAGGATGCTATTTCAAGCTTTAATTAGAAATTTATGATTAAATGTAAAGAAGTAGTACATCCCGAATTAATTCATGCACTTTTAAATATAATTTTATAAATATTTTTGATTTGTTTTAAAACCTTTAATATATTATTTTGAAAAAAAAGTTATCTATGAAGTAACATCTCATAATTGAGACGAAAGAATAATTAAGATGAACATAGTCAGAGTTTTAAGTTTATCGGTAATTTTTATTAAGACACTTGAAGTCTTGAATGTATGATAATTTACTTCTATAGATATTTTCACTTTAAATTTTAAAGTACACTCATTGACAGTAGCTTTCCTGTTGTTGCATTAGTAATGTGACGGATTTATTAATTTGGAGGGGTTTAATTAGTAACGGATGGATAGTGAATTGATTTATAAATTATACTAATAAGTTAAATTATAATAAATAGTTGACTGCCACGTATTAAAAAATTAGATAGTTTAAATTTAAAACCGTTAAATAAGTTGTCAATTTTGAACCTAAAGGTGGATGACAAGGGTGTTTTGGAGCCAATAGGTGGGTGGGAAGGGTGTCTTGAAGTCAATAGGTGAATGAAATGTAATTTTATACCATTTCCAATACTTTAAGGACATTTTAGGTCCTTTTCTATTTCAATGAAGACAGACTATTTTATAATTTTAAAGGAATACAATTTTTCAGAAATAATATTAATAGTTATGTAAAACTCTTCCCTTTTATTTATTAAAATATTATACAAATTTATATACTACATAATTATACACATATTAATTTTTCTAGACATGGATAGGGTTGACTCATATGGGGTGATCCTATCCAATACCATATAACACTCATCCAATATTTGCTAGTTATAAATAGTGATCGAGTTATAATTCTCACTAAAAGAGATTCCAAATATATATAAAAAATAATTTTAATTTATATATAAAAATATAATAGACATAATATAATTAATTCAAACTGAAATTTCAACTTATAAAACTTTTTTTTTTTTGAAAGGCTTGTCTAAATCAAACTGCCACTTTTAAGGTGCCTTAGCACATATATAGGTTGTCTATTTTTAAGGGATTTTTCTTTTCTTTTTCTTTTTAAGTATTTTTATAGGAATGTTCCTCGTATATATAGTTTAATATCAAATTTTTGGCATTAAAAAATACACATAATATGGTATCCGAGAGGTCAAGTACGTGGGGTCACGATTCGAGAATATCATATCTTCTAGGGTATACTCTCGGGTCGTGACACATGATATTTCGAAGTTGATGTTTGCCAGGTGGCAAGCACAGTTAGCTCCTTTCGATAAGTTATATTAGAATTAGTTATACAAACAATGTGTGATGATAGCTTTAGATGTAATGATAATATTTACCAAACAACAACAATAGTTTTAAACAATTTGAAGTGTCTAAAATTAATTTCTTCTTTCGCATGAAATGTAGCAAAAAAAAGATTGATTTTTTCTCTTACAATTTAAATAAAAAGAAAATGACATTTTCAGAACTCTTATATGAAAATAAAATTTCTAGTAAATAGGCTATAAAACTAAAAATAATAATATCGTATTTAACAAACATATGTAATATAATTATTCTTTATCTCAATGGAGAAGTAAGCATCGCGATTCTCCAAAATATTCTATCAAATATCATAATCTAAAAAACATTTCACAAACTTCTTTCCATGAAAACATGATTTTCTTCAAACTAATGAAACTCAGCATTCAATTTCAGGTCCATTTACTCAAGGATTGTGCTATAAAAGCTTTAAATAAAGTGATGAAAATTTATAGAAATTTTTCATTGGAGGCGTTTGGCCATAAAATTTAAGAGCCTAAGGAAGGTTAAATCGGTGTAATTATATCACTACTAAAAAAAGGCCAAAAAGAGACCTAGAAAAGAGACCTCACGAGGTCTCTTTTCGGAAAAAAGAGACCTAAAAAGAGACCTCAACGCTAGGTCAGTAAAATGCAGGTCACTTTTTTACAGATACCTCATGAGGTCGCCAAACGGAGACCTCACGAGGTCACCAACAAATAATCTGATTTTTTACAAAAAGGAGACCTCACGAGGTCACTATTGTATTATTTAATTTAATTTTATATTTTTTATATAGAGACCTCATGCGGTCACAATTTTATAATATTATTTAATTTTATATTTTAATAAAGAGACCTCATTAGGTCGCTAAGATATTATTTAATTTAATTTTATATTATTTTAAAGTAGAGACCTCATGAGGTCTCTCTTCTGCATTTATATATGGAGACCTCACGAGGTCTCCATAATGAAATTTACGGAAAATATAATGCAGAAAAGAGACCTCATGAGGTTTCTATGAGGTCTCTTTTCTGCATATATAAAATGTTAATTAGAGACCTGATGAGGTCTCCATTATGAAATAGCTGAAAAAATTAATACAAAAGGGAGACCTCATGAGGTCTCTCTTCTGCATATATAAAATAGAAAATGGTAAATAGAGACCTCATGAGGTCTCTAATATGAAATATCTGGAAAAATTAATGCAAAAAAGAGACCTCATGAGGTCTCTATGATGAAATATCTGAAAAATTAATGCAAAATAGAGACCTCATGAGGTCTCTTTTTCTGGAAAAAAACTGGCAGAAAATTATTATTTCTGCGGCTTCTCATCACCTGTCATTTTAATTCAGTACCCAAATCAAACTCAAAGAGCTTCAAAAACTCAATTGAAGCAATACATTTACTAAATATTCTCTTATCAACTCAATTGCAACTCACTTCAACATAATTATATATTAAACAAAAACCATGATATCCATAAGTTATATAATACATTCCAACGTTATCATGTATTCACAAAACAAATAATTC
>NC_028640.1:67288255-67291605 GCF_001406875.1 Solanum pennellii | reverse complement strand
CTGCTTAATTATAAATGAGTTTCTTATTGAGTATTAACTTTCAATATCTTTGATATCATTGAGATCCTTAAATTAGTCATAATTAGGTCAAAAGATTTTCTTCATAGTCACCTTTTTTTCATGTTTACTTGGTGCTTGAAAGAACATTTTTCAGCTTATTAGATCAAGGTAGTATCACACACATTTTACCAATAGGTTCTTTTCATTAAAGATTCATAACATAAGTATATGTGCAAAGTTACAATATCACAATGAGATATAAATATATAATAATACAATCAAATTAACCTCAAACACCTCCTCAATGATCTAACACATTTAGTTTTAATAACCAAAAATAAATAAATTTACCTGGAGATGGAGGCACTGCTAAGGCGACTACTGCTGCTGCAGAGCTGGCGATGAGCGAGAGGGTCGCGAGGGCAGTGCTGCTGCTGCGAGACTGGCGGAGAGGGTCGCGACGGCAGTGCTGCTGCTGCTGCGAGAGCTGGCGGCGGAGAGGGTCACGAGGGCAGCAGGAGCTGGCGGCGGAGAGGGTCGCGAGAGCAGCAGGAGCTGGCGGCGGAGAGGGTCGCGATGAGCGAGAGGGTCGCGATGAGCGAGAGGGTCGCGAGGGCAGTGAGAAAGAGAGAGAGGCGGTCGCGAGAAAGAGAGAGAGCCCGCGCAGTCGTGAGAAAGAGAGATCGCGGTCGCGAGAAAGAGAGAGATAGCACGCGCAGTCGTGACAAAATTTTAAGAGAGAGGGAAGAAAGAGTTATTTTAATTTTGGCTAGGTTTTTGGTGTTGTTTAAGAGACCTCATGAGGTCTCTACATTTTTAAATATTTTAAATTATTATTTTTAATTTAACAAGTAGAGACCTCATGAGGTCTCAACTTGTTAAATTAAAAATAATAATTTAATCTAATTGAATAGTTAAAAAATTAGAGACCTCATGAGGTCTCCAATTTTATGAGAATTAAATTAAAAATTTAAAATTTTTAAATAAGTCAGATAAAAAAAAAATTATTCATTATATTGACCTCACGAGGTCTCTTCCACATTAAAAAAAAATTAAAAGATATTAATTTAAATAGCGACCTCATGAGGTCTCTTATTATTGACCTATTTTTGAGGTCTCCATTTTTAGGTCTCTTTTTGGCCTTTTTTTAGTAGTGTATATGTTTGTTTAGGAAATTTGCAATCAACTTCAACTTTTAAATCATGATTTCAAATCTCAAATTTTCTTAAAAGTATATTCGAAATTTCAAATTATATTGATATGAAACCTGATCAATAAGTTTTAACGTTTATAAAAAAGACCCATAAATTCAATTTTCATAATTAAGTAAATACTCATGTTGATATGAAGAGATTGTTTGTACGATTAATCATGTGGGAAAATTTTGTCAAAGAATAATTAGTTACCGCTATTGATTTATTGGAGACAACTAATCTTTGTAAAATAAAAATATTCAAAAATTTGTATTAAAATATTAACATGTAATCACAAATATTTCTTTATAAAAACAACACGAATATATGTGATTTATTAATTTGGAGCCTTAGTGATGCCAATTCGTGTTAGAAAAAATCAGAATTACTGATTCTAATAAATTTTGCAAAAACACAAAGTAATCAAAATTTACTGAACCAGTAAGAAAAATAAACAAAAATTTAATTCACAAAAAACTAAAATCTGTAAAACGTACCAGAATCTGAAAAAATGATTTCACTCACCAGCGTACAGATAACGAAAACTCTTGTGTCAGCGATCCACTCAACAGCAGTAAAGTACACGAAGAAAAATTTTTGTGCGGAAGAAGAAGAAGAAGAAAATCAAAAAATTCATAAGGAAAATTCTAAAGAGTGAATGATATTTATAGGCAAGAGGAACAGGTTCCAAAAGGTTGCAACCCTTTTAGAATCTACACGACCATTAATGAAAGTTTGCAACATTTCAAATGGTACTGACTGTTCCTGAAAGTTGCAACCTTTCAGAATAGTCACTTCAAAAAGCGACGGGAAATTTAAACAAAACAGAATTTTTTTAAAATCAAACGGGTCGCGCGCGGATCCGAGTCGGGTCGAGTTAATCAACTAAAAAATTGAAACATTTCGGTTAATTTCAACTAAATAACTGAAAACGTTTCTGTTATCAACTAATTAATTGAAAATATTTTGGCAATTTAATTAATTAATTGAATAAATAATTAATTAAATAATTAAAAACAAACTTTGTCCAAAAAATAATCTCGACGACGGCGCGTGGGGTCCCTCTTTCCAACGCTTTTAACAATTAATAGGAGTGTTTCTATATTTAAACTCTCTTATTTTTCTTTCCACCACCGATGAACGACAAATGTCTTTTTATTAAAGCATAAGAGGACTTTTCAAGTTCCCAACTCTTCAAGTTCTCAACCTTCCAAGTTTCTCTATTTCTCATCAATTCTTGCTACATATGATATTAAATATTATGATATCTTACTATGAACTATGATTTGATCATTTGGTAAGATTATATAAAAATTTAAAAAGTTTTATTAGTTTTTCACAAATTATGGAGTTCTCATATTTTTATTATACTAGTCTCCGGGCACGTGCATTGCACGTGTATCCCAAATAAAAATCAATAAAAAAAAATAAATGAAAAAGTATATAATAAACTATTAGGAGAATTATGATGTTTTTTTCGAGTTTTCTCTCGATATTTTCGATCTACTGCACATTAGATAAGTCTCCAAAGCTTACCCATTTATAAGCAATCAAATATACAGACAGTCATCAACAAGTAAAATTTCCAAGAAAGACACATCAAGTTAAAGAATTAAAAAGGGAAAATGCGACGTTACTATAAAAGTCATCTTGTATCCTTAATGTGTGTCGTTACAAATGTAACTACTTCCTTAAAAACTTTCAGATATACCCAGACTTACATTTACAGGCTTACAACTATCATCCATCACTGTTAGAGAAGACTTGGAGTTGCTACATTTGTTGAAGAAAATGTGATATATTTTGCTAGCAAACAGCTGCAATTTCAATTTATATTAATAGTTTAAACATGGTTTCTTTTCTGTGGGAAGCTATGCGTAGAGAGTTTCAAAGAGAGTTGATCATCATTCAGCATCAAACCATATGTGTACAACAACATTCAATTTTTGATATGTGTGATTATACCTTTCAAGCTATTTATTTTACCTATTAAAAAAATTAGAAAGTTATCATTCAAATGAAGTTAGCAAATCAAACGGAAAAATCTAGACTTAATAAGATTGTACCTGAAAATTAGAAGACATTTTTGTACCCACTTAACAATGGAAGCTTGTGTTGAATGACTAATATTGAGTATGTTTATATAGTGTAGTCTTG
>NC_028640.1:67161895-67287749 GCF_001406875.1 Solanum pennellii | reverse complement strand
TTATCCATTTATAATCAATTAAATGTACAGACAGTCATCAACAACTAAAAAATTCATGAAATTGATCAATCAAAAGGTAATTAGATATCAATATTTGTAAAATATTCCAAGAAAGACACATCAAGTTAAAGAATTAAAAAGCGAAAATGCGACGTTACTTAAAGTCTTCTTGTATCCTTAGTGTGTGTAGTTACAAATGTAACTACTTCCTTAAAAACTTTCAGATATACCCAGACTTACATTTATAGGCTTATAACTACTATCCATCACTGTTAGAGAAGACTTGGAGTTGCTATATTTGTCGAAGAAAATGTGATATATTTTGCTAGCAAACAACTGCAATTTCAATTTATTATTAATAGTTTAAAAGTTTATAACATGGTTTCTTTTCTGTGGGAAACTATGCTTAGAGAGTTTTAAAGAGAGTTGATCATTATTCAGCATCAAACCATATGTGTACAACACTCAATTTTTGATATGTGTGATTATACCTTTAAGCTATTTATTTTCCTATTAAAAAAATTAGAAATTATCATTCAAATGAAGTTAGCAAATCAAACGGAAAATCTAGACTTAATAAGATTGTACCTGAAAATTAGAAGACACTTTTGTACCCACTTAACAATGGAAGCTTATGTTGAATGACTAATATTGATTATGTTTATATAGTGTAGTCTTGAAGATTTGTTGATAAAAACTCTTTGATATTCCTCAGTTACTTAATTTGATTCCTTTCAACTTCTCATAATTAGCAAAATACGTTTCAACTTCTATATTAATTGAAACTTTATTAGTGTTCATCCTATTTCATTGTTTCACACATAGTAATTGAGTAGACTGCTGAACTTCTCATTTTGCTCCTCTATTATGTAATTCAAATATTACTTTTTAATTAGATATTTAATTTATACTTGGGTAAAGTATTTTATTATTTTTTAATTTAGTATAGGGGCAAAATAGTAATTCAACTTTACACTTTAGAGTTTCATACTTATAATAATATATGATATGATATGATAAAAAAAAAACACTAACTTAATAAATTTAAATTACATATTCAAATAAAATTTGAACTTCAACTCAACTTGACTTTGTATCACTGATTTCAAATTAAATCATGTCCAAACGGACCTAAGTCGTAACTATATGATGAATTTACATTCATTATGCAATTTGGCAAAATACAAACTTTATTTAGTCACTTATATTTATAAAAAGAAATTAAAATCTGATAAACTCTTGAATGCAATTTATTTAGCTGATGGATTGACTTGGGGAAATTGCAAAATCTAGTCAACAACCATGTTTAGGGGTGTTACAATAGGCAATAAATGGAAGAGGATAACATAATTAAGCTTCAATAAGCTTTTTTGCTTATACTTTTTTATGCCAAGTTTGACTGTGTATATAAGATGAAAAATGATCAAAATGGCTAGTAATTAAGTTATATTTGTACTTCCTAGGGAACACAAAAATAAATTACTCGATAAAAAATGCAACAAAATGAGATTCCAGTCAATTTCCCCAATACCTCAAACACAAGCGCAAAAAAGCAACAGGTAACAAATGAATATGACAATACAAAAATAATCAAATCCAAGAGACACCAAATTAACGTGGGAAAAAACCTTATTACGTATATCATAAAGTATATATAACATGAAGTTTATACTAGTTGAACTGTTGTGAAATATTACTTGGTATTATAAAGTAACATACCAAACAAAGCTTATACAGCTCTTTCCAATTTCCCTGGGCACAGAAATGTAAAACATACCAAGACAGTTGCAGTAACAAACTAAACATAACATGGCTCATCAGGTTTCTATTTACTAAAATGTGGAACAAATTGAGGTACAAACTGCTCCGCGATCTGGTGGAGATGGTCTAACTCCCCTTGAAGAAGACGCAAGACCTGCATTCATGTTTGCAACCGGTTAGTTCATCACTTTGAGTAAAATGACAAGGAAGATATGTTATCCATACTCAGTAAGCAAGATTTGTGTGGTTACATACATCAGGTTACTTTTCGTTACCAAAATTAAGTTGTTGTATGATTAGAGGATTTTACTGGCCATGACAAATGGCATGAACGTTAGTTCTTGGTTAGTTTGTCACCAAGTCAATGTAATAGCTTGAAACCATCTACATCTTGACGCTTTATGAGCAATAGGATCTTAGGCTGCACACTATCAAGAAGCAGTGAATGGAATGCAAATTGCTAGGAAGCAATAAAGATGAAAATTCGAGCTCCCTATCCTTCAAAACTAATTGACAATTCATCCTTCTTTAAGGAAATTTGGGTAAAATACTCTTTGGTGATAAGAATCTATCTCTAGTTTTACATCATCAAATGACAGAAGACAATACTCAAACATACAAATGAAACAAAAATATCAATTAGAGGTTGGAGAAATAAGATGATACTTCACAGACTCAACCTCGTAGTAGAGAGCAAATCACAAAGCAAGAACAAGGTTTTCAACTCCAAATCAAGAAGGGATAGATTGGCTTCTGATTTCTGATGTTAAAATATATCACTACTGTGTTATGTACTACTGCTTCACAGTTATAACATTGACTGTATTTCAGTTGAAGATCATTTATCTTTAGTGTTGCGTAAGAGAAAATTATGAGGAGAATAAAGATGGACTGATACATGAAGCTTCAAAACAAAAAGAAAAAGATCTTCGACATGGATTAATAGGCTGATGAGATATTCAGTGTTCTTCTATAAATGAGCAGTTAATCAACAAATAAACTTCATCAAGCACAAAATTAACCTCTCCCATTGAAGGCCGCAGCTCCGGGTCATTCTGCACACACAAGAATGCTGTTCTAGCCATGTGGTACACTTCAAATGTGTCATAAGAGTCGCCTATGCGGGGATCAATGAGCTCATGCAATGCAAGCCTTTCAATGAGTGGAATTGCCTGAAAATGACAAAGAGAGACTTCCGCTAAAATAGCACTGAATTTTTTAAAATGAGAGTTCACTCAACTAGCTAGATCTTTGAAAGGAATCACATTTGGCTGCGATGACAACTAAAAAAGCCTAGAGAACATACCCATTGTCTAAGAGAATGATGACTGTCCTCTCTCATTGCATCTATGGCTTTGCGTCCAGACATTAGTTGTATAAGAACAATGCCAAATGCGTAGACATCTGTTCTGACAGACACAATGCCGTTCTCAGCATATTCAGGAGCAAGATATCTGCATGAAACAAGAGAAACTTTTGGTGAATCTCCGACTCAAAGATTTCATTTGTTGAGTATATAGCATTCTGTGTAGCCAATGAATAATAGGAATTGCTCACACCCCAATGTTCCAAGTATCCTTGTGTATATATTATCCTCATTTGTCTTCCATTTAGCCAGGCCAAAGTCACCTAGCTATGAGAAACAAAAACAAACAGTATCATCCATAGGAATGATTTAGAATTAATATTAGCTTCCCAATTTTTTTATTCAGGTCGCTGTCCAGCTTGGAGGATCAGAAACAAATGTGGTCACTCAAAATTATCTGTGTCATTCTATTTAGTCCAATAATTCTAACATTCTTTCTACGTGTTTGAATCAAAATGTGTTGATTTACCATGGGAACATAGTCATGAGTGAGAAGTATATTGCTTGGCCTCAGGTCACGATGAATAATTGGACCTCCACGGCATTCTTCATGCAGAAAACGCAAGCCCTTTGCAGTGCCAATGGCAATGGCATATCTACGGTGCCACTCAAGAATATTCTCGGTATTCTCTGTCAAGATATTAACCCAAATTAACTTTTTATCTTGAGCTTTATGTTGCTGGAGAAATGTTTGACTACATTAACTATACGTACCAAATAAGTGCCACTCAAGAGAGTTATTGCAGATGTATTCATAGACCAAGATGTTAACATTTTCCTTGCAGCAATAACCCAAAAGCATCACAATGTTTTTGTGACGTGCAAAGCTCAAAACATAAACTTCAGAATGAAACTCAGAAAATCCTTGTGTGCTTTCTTCCTTCCGCACCTTTGCAGCAATGACCTGACCGTCTTTTAACCGACCTTTGTATACATGACCATATCCACCTTCTCCAAGCAAGTTATCCTTTGAAAAATCATCTGTTGCAAGCTGTATTTCTGAGAAACTGAATCTCATTGAATCCTTGATGTATAGTTCTGTCTTTGCTCCACAAGCGATACAAAGAAATGGTGTATTAGAGGATCTCCATGATGTAGGTGGTCTTCGTTCTTTCTGGAAAACAGGAGGGATTGGATGCTTCATATCTCCTCTGGCAGACCTATCTGTTCAAATCGTCAAACATTTAAAGCAGGAAGGACAGGAAACTATTCCCTACTTTTATCAAATCCCTTACAATTTAAAATTAGAGATTGTAACATCATTACAGATCTATAAATCTGAACTAGTTTTATGAACACCACAAGCAGACAAAGCCTGTTTTGGAATCATGGTAACTGTAAGGAAAGGTATTTCTAAGGAGTCCTCTTCTGATTTCTTCCTCATCTATGGTGTGAAGGAATCCGATCTACAAAAGGACCACATACATTCAGAAACCAGATGTTTCTTAAAATCTGAAAGAAGATATTGTCAATAATTGCTCTTCTGATCTCTCCGTACTATGTAGAATAGGATTCCAACCAGAAAAGGAGATCAACCCTCAAAGTTGGATGAAAATACACTTCCGTAACTTAAAAGTATCACACAGAAAGCAACAAAATAACGCACCTAGTGTAATCCCACAAGTGGAGTCTAGGGAGGGAATAGCTGCATTTATTTTTAAGATTATCATCATGCTAGCTCACCTGATCTTTCTTGCATAGAATTGAAACTAAGATCTTCGTGTGAAGTGCTATGCTCCAGTTGATTATATACCACCTGTTCATTTTCTGGTATTTCAGAGCTTTCCACAAAACCTGAATAGTTGATTGAAACAACAGACTGCTCTGTGTTCGCTGCAGTTGGAGGGGGTGCCAAGGCTACTTGTTTGGACATAGAAAAGTATAACTTTTGCTCTATGTTGTCAGCATCAACTATGGAATAAGGTCTCACAACCTTGACGAATAAATTATCACCAATTAATGCAACTTTGCAAGGTATGTGTTTAAGGTAATACGTCAAATCCCGCCTGAGGTGCCTGTAAGAGTTTAATCTTGTCAATATTAGAGAACAAAAAAATGTCAAATCGAATAAACATGGTCCTATCAAAAATGTAGAGTCAGATAAACATAAAATTGGTAAATAAAGTTGGACGCACATGATGATATAAAATTAATTCAAGTGGCTTAATAAGATGGAGACTTCCTTGTAACAACTACAAAATGCTCATGGTTTTTCATGGATATGAAGTTGGAAGGAAATGATGATTTATCCAAGAGAGTCAATTGTCAATGATAAGTACAAACTTTCTAGTAATAAAAGCAAAAGACATGGTTTTTCTTGAGTCAAATTAGAGAAATCTTGCTAGACATTGTTCCAACTTTGATAAAATTATAGAGCTTTAGATATATGTGTTTCTGTTTGTATCAGACAGTTCAGAAGCCCAAAATTCGACATGGTAAACACCAATATGGAACAAACAAAGACTCCTTATACTGAGAAGAAGTGTATTGACTATGCTCTAATTGATTGCGGCATGACCTTATCGTACATGCATGCATATCATGGATTTGATGTAGTTTTTAAAAGTACAATAGCTTAATTTTGCTGTTATCTTCGTGAAATCAAAATGTTTATGATCCCATCAGTGAGTTGAGGGACTAGTTTGGTGGACTCTAAAAAAGTATCTCTCATGCTCCTTTCCTTTCAATAAAACCAAGCTTTAAGAAAGTATTTAAATTAACGACTTCCCTTTTCTCTTCTTCCGACGAAGCAAAATATCTTCCAATAGAAGCCTGATTCTCTAACCACAATAGGAAACAAAATATATTGCAATCACACAATATTAATCATCTATGCATACATTAATTATAATATTGTATATATAGATTAAAATCCCCATTTTACAATAACTGAAATAGTCAGGACATTGAAAATGGATGGTGAATTTGTTTTTTATTTACAAATCAGAATTATGACCAACAGGTAGAGACTTATCCATGCATTTGTAATGAGAAAAAAGTAGAGAGACAGGGTAAACAAAGGGGGAGCATCTTGTGACGAAAGCAATGTTGAAGAATAAAGAACTCTAAACAAGGGTCCATGCAAATTCCCTGAAGATCCATTTATATCCCTTAACTAGTGGAGGACCAAAATCAAACCCTACTTAACAAACAATCGAACAAAATGCAGTTGAAATAGTTACTTCAATGAAAATATCAGTTCTTAAAGGAAGAGTTAAAAATCTTATCTGAGCAAGGATTTTCTGTTTGCATAATAATAATTAAGGTTCCAACTTTACGTTTTGGCGGATAGAAAAAGGTATATTTATTTTTACTTAATCGGATAATAAAATGGCCTCCCGATGCATGGATAGATTCCTTTTCTATGGAGCAATCACATTGTAATGTTGTGATAAAAGATGGTAGCAACACTGAGACCAGAAACTCTTTGCTCTTTGCCATTTATTTCTTCATCTTGTTTAAAAGCCTATTAGAAAGTGGAGGTTTTTATGTAGCCATGGTTTACTAGTGCATTTCGTCACTAATTTATTGTTGCCTCAAGTCTCGGTATAATTTAGCTCCCAAAGATAGAGACGATATGCTTACTACAGCAACAGGAATTACCATGGTCACATCAGAGAACATACCTATCTAACACAACACATGTTGTATTGATAGTTGTAACCTCTTGTACAACCACCTTCCTTACTGGAGTCCCAGCAGTAATTTTGACTTCAATGTCAACCTAAACACAATATATAATAACTTATAGTTAGAGAAAAATTAAAAGGGAGATAGAAATAGATAAGAAATAAAGTGATTGCTTTAGAAATCAACATATTGAGATGAGATAGATAAAAAGGCGAGCAAAAGAATAGCTTGGGCATTCAATCAAAATGCCACTCCATCCGGGTGATAGACCCTTCACTTTCCTCCACGATGAATATAGTCTACTACTCTCTCTCTCTCTCGACTAGTTGGTTGAAAGTGCATGCTTTTCATAGCTTAGGTCATTCAAATGCTTCTTAGGTAAGAAGGGGATTCGAGGAAAATCCTGGAATTCCTAGATTTTCCGCCTGGATGGATAAAAATACAATCTACATAAACCTCAATTATATAGGGGAGACAGTATCCACCTAGTGCCAGTTAAAATAAATAAGGAAAACGGGAATTAAATGGAAGTGCAAAAGGAATGTTAATCATTGCTTCATCAACATATAAAGTGGAGTCAACATGATACGAATAACAGTCCAGCCCTGATTCAGCCTGAAGGATCTATGAACCTTAAATCTCTTGTGGTATATATTGAAGTAACTGAAATAAAGGAATGCATGGTAGCAGAAATAGAAAGATGTTCATCCCATATACAATTTAAGAATATAAAAGAGGAAGTTGTCAAGAAGAAAACAGAACATCTATTTATCGTAGCCCCCCCCCCCCCGATTAAATAAGACAATATTTAAAAAGCAGTTTCTAAACAAAGTTTGAATACTAAAGGGAGTTGTAATGTCTATTCCTATAATGAACATTTGAAAATTACTTTTTCAAAAGCAAATCTGTCCTGCATCAAATCGTTGCTATCATATTGATTTGAACAAACTCAAATATACTGTATTGAAGCACATCAGATCCAACCCACAAGCCCCCAGTCCCCAGAAAAGTAAACTTGCTACACCAGTGGGTCATAAAAATTTCCACGATTTCATACGTATGACTTCTGTGGATACTTCCAGCCACATTTCTAAGATATATCAATCAATAGTTGCTTCCAGTACAGAACTATTATGAGGATCAAGTGTATAATATTACCCCTTCACCTTCACAATCTTGGGCACTTTGCATGAGCATGTTCACATATGCATCAATCTTCTTTGTTACTTCTTTTTCGATCTCACGTTTATGAGTTCCAAACATGGACAGTGGCTCTGCTTCCATTTGATAACCCACTGTGCAGAAAAATGGGTTAGGAAACCATACTGTAGGCATGTATAATACTAGACAAGATAAGTAGTCAGCTAAAGATAGTGGTCAATCACACCTCTAACCGTTCAGCTAATACTGGAAATACCACAGTTCCACATTAACCATAAAACGGCATAATATGTAGAAATCACATATTCTTTGTACACACTTCAACAACCACAGGAAAGCAGAAGCGCCACTACAGAAGTTATAAACTGTCAAGAACCAGAATATGGCTCCTTAGTAAAGTGACCTTTTATCACAACTTAGCCGTAATAGAAAAAAAACAATCCTTGATGACTACAACCATTCTATTTTAACCCATTAATTATCAAAAGGGAAAGTTAATCTGGTTAATGATAATGGTGAAAATTGAAAGCCGATGTAACGCTTTAATATAATGATTTCAAAAGTTCGAGTTGAGCCTTAAGTTGGATCATATTGTTGGGAGGACGAATCATCATCATCATCATCTGTAGAGTTATGAAATACCACAGGAATAGAAAACTATAACCTTACTAATCAAGTAAAATTTGTCAAATACAACCCTCTAATCATGGATTCAAAGGTAGCTACAATTAGTGATATTTTCCTCTTCAACATAAGAAAATGATGTGACAACTATAAGAGTTACTATCACAAAATTTAGTCAAAGATGACTAAAACGTTGGATCGCCATCCAACACGAGCACTAAAAGTAACAATCATCAAATAGAAAAAATGAGATAATTGCATAAAAAAGTGAGGCAAGAAACTCACTAGGATGAAGATATTTATGCAAAACCCCAAGCACAATAATGGTATCGCCCGCATGAAGGATGTTACCCTGTGATCTGATCTCATCAATAATGCGCTTGATTTCCTGCTCAGGGTGATCCTTGGTTGCATCTAAAGCTATAACAATACGAGCCGTTATGAGACTATCAACATCTGTATGACTATTATTGTTACCCATAGATGATGCCATTTCTTGCAATTCAAATTTCCCACCCAATTAGTGTTTTTAATTTTTTTTGACAATTCAAAAGTACACTCAATTGATGAAGCTGAAGCACATATAAAGGACTTGAAGCTGCAGGTAAAATAATCAAATTTTGTGCCAATAAGAAATTTGTTTGATAATGAAACTTTGTAATTTTATTTCTGTTGGAATGATTGGAGTTGAGTAAATTGTTAGTTTCAACACCCAAAAAGAGTGATTGAGGGGAATAATTAGAGTATATTCTGAAGGGATATTCTTGAATATTTTTCTGGCGGGAAATGGTACGGCCGGCCATGGCGGAGCAAAGAAGAAGAAATTGTGCGAAAAAAAGCAACAAGACAAGGAAATGGCTGGGCATTTCTTGTATCACCTATTCACCAACATTTTTCATTTTCATCTGAAACACCGATGAAACTAATCAATATTCGTATATACCTTCTACTTCACAGTTCATAAACTTCAAATTCAAAACTCATAAATTTTGAATCTTAAATCCATGTTTTCGTAAGGACATCACATTGTTTAATTTGATCTTATATAATATTTTGGAAGAACTGATACACATACTTCAACTTAATTAAATTGGTTATTGGAAGAAGTGTGTAACACAACAATGAATCAGCTGGTCATATCTTTCTCATTTGTGTACAAGGCATTACAGATCGAATATACAAGTACACTTCCCTATTGAATTCTATTCACCATCTTCTATCTTTTCATCCACCATAACTGAATAACTTGAGCTTCTCCGCTTCGCTCCTGTATCGTGAATCACAGTCTTTTTAGGTAAAATTGCAACATGAAATCTAGCTAAAGCGGATTTTATACAGAAGAATTTAGAAATGTATACACTTATAATCAGAACCACTGTCATGAAGTAATTTTTCAACTCTTTTATTAGAATTACTAGAATTTTTCCTAATATCAAGAGTTCATCAATAGCCAGAAAAGCAATGTTCAAACATTATATAGTTTTCCAGCAAATGGGAATTCAATTGAATTAGTAGTACTTTTTTCCAAGTCACCTCTATTGTTGAGTCCCCTTATATTTTTCATTTGATGAAATATACAGTAGATTTATTCTTATTTTTTGTAGTCACTTATTTGCTCCGAATACTTTTAATTTCTGTGGACGATTGCCAAGAGATAGATCGATGGGAAAATGAAAAAAAAAACTGAAGCAAATTTGATGAAGAACTGAAAGTCACTAATTTCTACCCAAAATTAAGGGCAACTATTCCATTTTATGCATGTCTGCTGTGTGAAACAAATACAGGCAGACAATAGTAAGTATCAAATTTAATCGTGCTAGTTGATGACAGATAACAATGAATCTGAGTTCAGAATACAGCAAAACTATAAGTTCCCAAATATTAAATATGACAATAAGATCATCACTATAACATCCCTGCAACAGTATTCTGAAACAGAGGAAGTTGAATCTCCAGATATTACAAAATTCTGGATGGGACTTTAATGGATAGAGAAGGGGGTTCGAGCTGGTGTAGGGGAATAATTTACAAAATTTCACTAATAGGCACCTTCCGAAACCTGCTTGGGACCCAGGTAAGTTGATCTGACTGACTGGACTAAAAGGGCACCTTGTAAGTTGTAACCCATCATCTAGAATAGGTTATTCACCCCTCTTGAGCACCTGCTCCTTGTGCTACTGGGGATGTTAATTTTCAGCTCAGCATTTCCCAAAGCAGTTTGGCTAATGTTTAAGGCTAGCATCATCGATACAATTTATCACCATCCAATCCTCTAGCATAGCCGGAGTTTAGCTCTGATCTCAAAATACCTGAATATGCTACTGATGTCAAAATGCTTCTCCGAGTAATGTGAGTGTTTGGATCCTTATATCTAGAACAAACAATGATTGAAGAGTGCAGCATCCTGCCTGCAACCAATTATGTCAATCAGAACGAGAAACACTGATTAATACCCCCCACCCACCCACCCTCCATTCAAATTGCTTGCCACACTTTGACTAAGCATAATTATTAAGAGAAGCAGAAATATTTAGTTATTCGTTGAAAAACATTTGTCATATTTTGACTTTCCATGCAGCAGGACGATACAAGAAGGAAAAATCTGTCCAGCAAAACACTTTGTGATATTTCAAAATGTACTTAAGGAAGGGGAACTACTTGTGGGACGTCTCAAAAGGAAAGTATCATAAGCACTTTTTGGACAGATGTAACATATTTCCCGAACAAATTTGGTTGTGCTATAATAATGAAGAGTGTTTCTGTATTGCATCTCTAGGAACTAAGCCATAAATGGCAAGTTACTCACTTTTGCTAAGGTGAAGGTTGAGGAATAGTCTCATGCTTACAACTCGGTGAAGTCAAAGGTTTAGTGTACCATCTTTATGTGGATTACTAAGTTCACTGGGTCACTAGTCAAAGATAGTTTTTTGTCGTCTTTTTTTCTTTTCTTTTTTAGTTTTGTTGCTTTTCTCGGGCTCATCTTTAAAAGTGGTTCTTGTTTGACACATTTAAAAAATTTCTAGTTGGAGGATTTGGCCCACGAGGATTTAGATACTAAGAACTCCATCATGACAATTTCGGCTGCGTGTCAATTTCGGCTGCATACTGGGATATCTAGAAGCAAAAGAAACTGACACTAATTGGGAAGCAAAGCAAAATGTTTATAAAATGTTACTTCTGTGAATTGTATACAGTTTCATGTTGTCGAAGGGTAGAGTCCTCCCTGTAATATTTTAGGGCATTTAGTAGGCATGCCCCTTAATGTTTTTAAGAAAAAAGTTAACAGTAGGCATGCACTTAAAATCCTAGAGTCAAGTTTAAGAAATGTAAAGGAGTTGGGATGCTTGCTCTTAGTTTATGATAAAGCAATAGCCCACCTTCTTCGTTTTGATCTTTGCTTTTAGTAAACAGATCAGGCTCTACACCTAACAACCCACCCCCTTTCAGGTTCAATAATGCTCATTTCTTTATTTTTAAAATGGGGCAAGCATAATGCGCTTTACCAGCCAACCCGATCTGACCTTCGAACTCAGGCAATCAGAAATGATGTTACATCCTCATGGAATTGAGCAGACAAAATAGAGCCATAGCAGCACAATATGTGTCGTTCAGAGACTAGTGGCAAAACCTGTATCGAATACTTGGATCTATAGGAAATGACTGGCCATCAGAAGTTTTGGCTTCTCCTTGTCTTCTTCAGTTTCTAGTGATACAGCAGCTTTCATTTCCTCGACCCTTTTGTCCCATATGCCATCTATTAGCTTCCATGTTTCATCACTAACTATCTGGGTCTGCATAAAATCATGAAATGACATCAAAATACATAGAGTATTCATCATAAAGATCAATTAAAGAGCATCCATCATGCTTACCTCCATAGGTCGAGGTGCACCAAAAGTTGCAAATCCAACATTTCCAGGTGCAAACGTCACCCTCCCTGGAAGTGAAACTCCATGGATTCCCCACCGTCCAGCATATAAAAGGGATCCATATTCATCGATGGGACTCACAGTAGGCTGACAAATAAAAAAACTTTATAACTCTAAATGCCATTACACGACAACAGGCAAGTAAAAGAGTACTATGTAAGAATGAACTGTAACCCACTGCAGCCCATGATAGTAGTTTGTTCGTTGGCAATTTGCCCCCCTGAATAAGCTTAGTTTATATTCCATCAAGTAATTTTTTGCATATAGGCAGCAATGGGATTTGGCACCCACGTGGAGCTTCCGAAGCTACCGAGAGGAGAGAGACATGATAATAGTAAGTTATATAATGGGAAAAGGAAATGGGTATTAGAAGGGGGGGGGGGGAGAAAAAGCCGCCTTAACTAAGAGCATCTGCAGTACACCCCCTCACCACCACTTCACAAGCCTTCAACTTTCTAATCTCCCTACTTTCCCTGAATCACCACATTGCCCCATCCCCCTTTGAGTCTCCTCTCTTTGTTCTGTCACTGTGTAATCCTCACCCGACATCAATTGCAATTTAAATCTACTAGAAAAGGTCAGCAAATAAGCTACCCAAAAAAAGGGGGAAGGGATTGTGGCAATTAATCTAGTCACCTGGACAAATATATTGGATGCTGACAGTAGCAGAATGGTGAATCAAAACAAAAACAGCTACGATTAATCATAATAAGGTAGGTCAGATTGTGCTGTGCCACATTGCATTTTCCAAATGAACAGGTGTGCCAGTTCTCTTAAACGATGCAACATGTAACCCAAGAGCCTGGACACAAGTCCAGGTGCGCACCCGGGTAAAGTGATTTACCTGAATGTTGAGCCATCTTATAACACTAAGCATATATAGAGAAGGATAACCTCTAGATGCAGACACCAAAGCTGTGAACGAGCAAAGGCAATCCGTCAAGAAAGGGGATTCATCCCCAAAGTTCTATTCTTTTATCAACAGAATTACCAGCTTTATCTCAAAGTGAAGTGGTTCGTGAAGGTTAAATCAGACTAGTCAATCAAGAAAGGGGAAAAGGCAAGAAGCGAAAATCCTACTCTCTTTATCGGGAAAAAAGGCAAGAAGTGGTTGCCTGTATGCATCAGACAGAAAACAGAATGGCATTTTCTGAGATCGAGATCTCTAAACATGCAACATGTTTCCAATCCCAAGAGTTCCGCTATAAAAGTAGTTACACCAAATCTACTCCAAAGACCACCAAACCGTAATCCTCCAAAATATTTTATTAATGAAATAAGCGGGCTCATTCTTAATTTTTTCTTTTTCTTCGGGAGGGAAGAGAAAAGAATAAAATTGCATTAGTCTTCCTCAATTATGTCAATGATAAACACTGGAAAGAGAAGCAAAGAATCACCTGAGGACTTTTGGGTGAGCTTTTGTATATGCTCCAAATTTCATCGGCTTTGATCTCTCCTCTCTCAAGTAACACATCTGATCAACAGATACACAAGCATAAGCCAATCAACGATAAGTCGCCAATACCAGTTGCACAATTTCACAAGTCTTACTCATGGACTCAGCACCAATTCAGGGAAGGCAATACTTAAAGTGACTAGATGATCAAGGTTAACTAACTTTACCTGTAATTGTCTCTACAGCATCGTGGTTCTCCTTAAGAATAGATAAGCATTTCTCCACGGCATATCGCATGTACTCATCTCTTAGTGCTTCAATTTTAGCAGGGAGCTGCAAAACACAATAACTTGTATTAAAAATTCGACGTTTATTAGATTTAACATTTACAAGATCTAGTATATACTGACATTTGGTAAGAGATCTCTCTGGTATCTGTAATAAGCCTTTCCCAAGGCAGTCAACCCTGTCTGCAGTATCAAAAATTCTGCAAGCCTGGAAGCTTCTAAAGTTGCTTTTGCAGAGATCCAGCATAGATTGTCAACTCCAAACATTTCTTCCTCAATTACTCTGGCTACATATTCAATCTATCAGTGTCCCATGTGAAAGAATCAAACCAAGAAAAGGAGGAAAAAACAAAGATACAAAAAGAGTGGTCTTTTAAGCAGATTGATATTGTACACATAAGGGGTATTTCCATGGGTTTGCCTTGGCATCATGTTCATGCCATTGTATTGAATCTACATTGTCTAACAGTGCATATTCTCTCAAAGTAAATTCAAGGGGATCATGAATAAACAAGAGAACAATGCAGTCTAATATATAGAGGTCTCCTTATATTAGTGACTTACCGATTTGAAACACATACTTTGGAAAACGTCATTTCACTATATGAGATGTACAAGCCTAGTCTAGTATATAACAAGGTAGATGCTCAAAATTTATGTCAACTATCAGAGTATTAGACTTATGGATCATATTATGCAATTCTGGAAAAAAGGCAATAATAAAGCATAGATTTAGGACACATTTATTTGCACTTAACAAGTGTCTGAATCTGAACTATTCAGACCTCAGCCCATTAAGCACAATTTTTTTTTATTTAAAGTATATATCATTTTTCACTTTAAATATCATTGTGCACTTAACTGTCTTATAGTAAATATGATTGTTGGATATGAACAGTGAAGACGAGAAACAGAGATTTCAAACATAAGATCCATAAGACAAATGCACGTCAAGTGTTTATAGAACAGAAATACTATTTTATTTCCCACTTACGAGCACATGCACGGACTATTGAGTTCACGTAATCTGCTTTCCTTTTAAACACTCTGCCTCCAATCTCCACAAATTGCATATTGGGCTGACTACGAATGGATTTGATGTCCGTCTGTCATTATATCGAAACCAATTGGCACAAACGTGAGCAAGTCACAAATTTAAGAAATACTAAGATTGACTAATATAGTAATATGATATTTATATGAATACAACCTCAGTGAATGGTCGGTAGGGATCTGGAAGGTAACAAGCAAGAACTGCAACAGCAGCTTCTCTATAAGCTAGTCTTAGTGTTAACTCCTCAGGGACCTCAGTACTATCTTCTTGACCCGTTTCAAATGTGCCTTTTTGCTGTAATATTAAATGATATAACATGAACATAATGTACTAAATCAAACATACAACAGATGCTGCGTATCTCAATTTTTAGCACCTACCCTCTTTAATGCCTCAAGGAGTTCATCTCGTCCTATATAGTCCAAGTCTTTCCTTGCGGTCAAAATTCCAGCTTCATTCCTGCACAGGAGGAGGTGTGAGCTAGTCCCCCCAAATGAAGAATCAAAAGGAACTACAGTTGAGGATTATGTACAATATATTTTGAAGTTCTGCTCCAGTAAAATCTTCTGTTTGCTCTGCAATTTCCTGCAATAGAGTGTCCTTTTCCCCTTCTGACCGGAAAAATTTGTTCCGAGCATGCACCTGAGAGAATTGAAATGAGAATCAAAACAAAACATACTGACACAAAAACTCCAGACAATCTTCAAAAGATTAACAGATGTCAATCACTAGTGCAGCGATACATACCTTCAATATGGCCAATCTACCGTCTTTTGAGGGCAAACCAACCCTAATAATCTTGTCAAAACGACCCTTTCGCAGCAGGGCAGGATCAAGAATATCCAATCTATTGGTTGCACCAATAACTAAGACCTGATAACCCAGCATTAACAGCAAACTTAAGAAGGTCTCATAACTTCTTTACGGGAAACCATCATCTTAACTACGATGTACCTGTGATGTTGACACTTTAAATCCATCCATTTCTGTCAGTATCTGAAGAAGCCCTTGTTCCCTCTCTGCACCACCCTAAGAAAGAAAATACACGCCGTTTACTGTATAAAGTTATTCCAGTACAGCCCATACATATATTTATTAATTTCAAATATGCAAAATGAAAAACAAAAAAGGAATAATATTGTATCATACCCCACCAATATCTGGTCCACCGCGTTTGCTGCCAATTGCGTCTATCTCGTCAATGAAAATAATAGAAGGAGCAAATGACCTGGCACTGGAAAAGAGATCCTTCACACGTGAAGCAGCCACGCCAACAAACATCTGCATAGATGTGAAAGGTTAGAAGCTAGAATGCTGCCAAACTGAAAAGAAAAATTCCTGAATCAAATATTGGAGTGCGAACATAGATAGTATCCACATACTATGGAAGTATAGAAGGTTAGGCTAAGGGCCTTAAGAAACATGCTTCTATTCTTTTCTACTTCCTCCCACTAATTTTTCTGATCTTTGGTTACACAATTGAAGGTTAGACTGTTAAGAGTATATTTCCTGAAGCCAACAACTCGGTTTGATAAGGAGAGAAAAAGATCCTGATTTTTTAGAGAATGGGTACATTATTTTGAGATATGCTTGCGGCACCTCTATTACAGACAGACAAACAAGGAATTCTGACTAACAGAGCACACCCAAACTCCACTGCACAAAGGAGAAGCAAAGATCTACCTAAACATCGTGGCAAGGGATATAAAGAAGGTGGAAAATTCTATCACCATTTTCGGACCCACATGCACTTTGAATTCGGCAATTCAGTGGTCTCAAATATTATCATTTTCAATAATATCAAAGCCTTAGACTTCCACATGAATTAGACAAGGTGTATTTATTACAAAATAGAACGCAACACTCTCATGGAGATAGTAAGGAACTTGTACACAATATTCTAGTAAACAAGCTCTTCAGAATAGAAGACGATGGATCCACTACCCAATTCATCCACTGTAACCACCTCCTCTTTATACTCTAGAGAAGTGATCCTTCTCCCTCCACATTTACTTCCACTCCTCAAATCCTTGCTCTTCACAATCCCCAACTAAGTAAATTGTGTGACCATCTCATCTTCAAGCTTAAACTATTAGAGAGAGCACACATCTTATAACTCTATTATTATGTCCAACACGCTTCCTCACATTGTGCTAGATTCTTTTTCAAGGGCCAAAATACAAGATAAAATCACTTTTTGAGAGACAGAGAAATCTGAACCATGATCTCTTTGCTGATTTGATACCATGTTGAATTCCATAATCATCTTAATCTAGTATTTTGGTATTAGAACCAATTGGATGGAATGCATCATCATCTCCTTGTATAGTCTGGGACAACATCATAAGAGCTAACTTTTGAGGTTGATTAAAGCTATGTTGCTTGGAATCTTCAAAATTGTCAAGGGGTGTGCGTGTCGGATTCGCAAAAGTAGTGTATTTTTGGAGAATCTGACACGGGTGCGGCATCAAAAGTAAAGAGTCCGCGCAACTTAGGATTTAAGCACAAGGTCCACTTTTTAATCATGAAATCAGAGCTAAGAGAACTCGTTTTAACAACCGCTTTCTACATTCATGTTCTATGGCACTTGACTTATCTCTCTCAATTTAGACTCATCAAGTCAGTAGCTTTCTCTCTTCTTGTTCTATCGTTATGGCTTCTCTCTCTCAATACAGCCCATGGAGCTATTCTGGGCTTTTATATATATATATATATATATATATATATATATATATCAATACAACCCATCGAGCCACTAAAACTGTTGCAGACACACTCATTAGCATGTTGAGCCTCATTTGTCTCCCTCTACTTCATGTTCACTCCTACTCAGTCTCCTCTCCTCTCTCTCTCTTGCTTGAAAAAATAATAGTACCAAACAAAATTCTTTAGTACATGTTGGATGAAATTAGACAATACACTTCTCCTTCATTGTTTGTGCAAGGGTAGAAAATGTCCAAAGTCACTTCACCCGTAACCTTAAGGTCTTAGACTGGATGAACAAATACTTCCACACCAAACATAGGTTAGCTGTTAGGTAAATTTTTCTACGGACTACTGTAGATAGTAAAGAAACTGTTCACACAAATAGATGTTTTACATTTGCTAACTGATACATACCAAGATTGACACGCATAAGGCTATTATTTCTGAGGAGTTTTTGGACATTAACAATTGAATCATGCCCAGGGAGACCACAACATAGGGCTGGCCATCAGAGAATCATCCATATGTTTTACAAGAATCCATATTAGAGTATATCCCTGCTTTTGTGGGGAGCTAATATTGATTGTTCATGGTCCACAATTAAGCATAGAAAGCATAGTAAATATAGCGCCACAAGGCAGGTAAATGTTTATGAAGAGTTCATTAGCAGGAAGGAATGACTGAAGACATTCAATCGAGTTGTGGTAAATTATAGCATCCAAAAAGATATCCCACAATGTTTCTTTAAGATCTAAAGGACCTATAGACAATAAGCTAAAACAAAATTGAGAAGTGAAATAAGGTTTATATATATGTGTGTGTGTAGATATATATGTGTGTGTGTGTGTGTGTGTGTGTGTGTATATATATATATATATGTAAAAACAAAGAAACAAATGAAAAAACTTGCAAGTGTTTACAAGAAATAAATACAGGTTCAAGAAACCGAAGCTAATGAAAACCTTGTTATCTTTTCTTATTCTTTTTGAAATGGAAAGTAAAAAAAACCTTGGTATCTTTAACAAGCAATTGTTTGAATCGGCAGGGAAATCAGGAAAATGATACATCTGGTTTTGCCAAACATAACTGGAATGTAGCTTTCATTTTGGAGTCCATTATAGCAGATATAGTCATACATGCTGTAGTTAACCCTGTAAGTGGATGTTGTTGCCCAAAACAATAGTCAATTAAAGAAACTTTAATAATCTTGCAGCTGTTAGAATTTACTCTTCCATTTAAGTGTGTCGGAATTGCAAGTACTTCTCACCTCAACAAAATCAGTACCATTAGCAGCAAAAAAAGGTAATCCTGCTTCTCCAGCTATAGCTTTTGCCAGAAGTGTTTTGCCAGTTCCAGGAGGACCATGGAGAAGCACACCTTTTGGGCAATAAATCCCTTTGTCTTGAAACTCTTCTTCATTCCTCAATATTCGAACAATCTCTTGAAGTTCTCTCTTAATATATTCTTGGCCAGCAAAATCATCAAAAGTTATACCAGTCTTTTCTTCTGCTGATATGAATTTTGCACTGATGGCAGATGGTAAAAAGAAAATTAGATACGTACAGTGCTTTTTTTTTTATTTAAGTAAGAAGATTTTATTGATGTTTGGGAAAAAGAAACGCCCATATACAAGAGATAACCAAAAAGTAGAAAATCTGCAAAAACAAATGTTTTTTATACCAAAGGCATCCAATCTTCTATACCCAAGGGGATCTCATGGATGCACCAAAAAGCAATATGGGATCAGGGCTAGTCCTGAACTAAACTAAATTTATCACCATCCCTTCAAAAGCTCCTATTTCTTTCTCTCCACAAAATCCACGAAGTGCTACATTCCAAACCCTATGTCTTTTCCTCCGTCTGCCACAATTACAGCTGGTCAACATTGCTTTCAAAGTGCGCGGCATCACCCATTGTACTCCAAACCATGCCAGAGTTTCCCACCATAATCTCGAGAGTCGAGACTTAACAGCAATGAAGAAGAAGATTATTAACGTGCCCAGGCCCTTGCACATAAACCACCAACTGACATAAGAGAGTTTTCTCTTCCTTAAATTCTAGGTGTCATGATTACCCCCTCTAGCTACTAACCAAGTGAAAGAAAAATATACATCTCTTGGAATCACAGAAATCCAAATCAAATCATAAGGATTGTCAATCTTTTCCCTGGTCAACATCTTCTCGTTTTTTTACAAGGTAAATTTTATTAGTATTTCGGGGAATAATATATACAAGCATACACCAAAAAAAGAGAACCTACACCAAACTATGGTTCTCAAAAGAAGAGATCCAATCCTCTATACAAAGTGGGACCTCGCAAGTACACCAAAAAGAAACTAGGGACGAAACACTACTCTTCATTTTTACAATATCAAGTTCCACACCTTCAAAAGCCCTCATACTCCTCTCTTTCCAAATGACCCACATGATTGATAAGGGAGCAATGCACCGCCAAAAATACAAATAAACAAACCTTCCTTAGTGCTCTAGGGATCCAAATGGAGTCTTGGAGGTAAATACCTTCCTCTCTCACTAGCAACTTCTTATAAAAAGAGCAAACAGTGAATAAGCCATCACCACTCTCTTGCAACCTCCATACATCCATTAAGTTGTTTGGTGTGTCTAGGCTATACAAAAGCTGAATCAATTGTGAAATTCTTCCATCTCACAATGATTTAGGTTCCTTTTGAATCTTAAGTAATTGTGAAATTCTTCCCTCTCACAATGATTTAGGTTCCTTTTGAATCTTGAGTCATGGTGGATAACACCCTATCCACTCATGAGACCCACAAATTTGTTGGATTGTCATCTCTTGCTGGCTAGATTCACGATATAAATTAGGAAAGGCTTCCTTCAACTCGATCTCCTTATACCACTTATGTGTCCTCAACTAAACCTACTTCCGTCCCCAACCTTGAAAGAGATATGTCCACAAAAATGTTTTCAACCCTTCATGATACTCCTCCACAAACCATACCTAAATAAAGTTACAATGTTTTTTATACTCGATCCACCATCCATTATACCATATTTATCCACCACCACCCTCCAAAGAGCAGTCTCCTCCATCCCGAATCTCCATATCCACTTCCCTAACAACGCTTTATTGTACATCCAGAAATCTTTCACTCCAAGCCCTCCCCATTTCTTTGGAGATGCTAGCAAGACAGAAATAAAGTATCTCAAAGACTTCAGACCCGTTCCACCACCTATTTGCTATATCCACATAATCTAATTCTCTGAGCTACATGTTCTTGAATCTAAACGAAATGCGCAAACTGCTCCTTATACTCCCATCTAGCAAGATAGCGTATGATCCAAGGTCAATCTAGGTAATGGGACTTGCAACACATTTGGGACCAACTCCTCTCAATCAGTGGATACCAAGAATCTAACAAATCTAGATTTTGATGTGGAATCACCTGCTCTGGGCCAAGTAAAATTTGCACTGTCAAAGGAAGATAAATAAGATATTGGTTATCAACAAACTCTAAGGACTCCTCCATCACCCTAGAGATCACCCTTGCAATCCACTCTCCCGTCATGAGATCTTACAGTGTTAAAATCCCCTCCTAACACCCAAGGGACCTCCCACCCTATCATCTTAGTGGATATCTCTTCCCACAAACTCTCTTTCCCCCACCGGGCTGTACACCCTCCTTTCCCCGAAGCCTAACTCCTCATCACTTCCAAAGATTTTACCAACAATGCGACCATAAACTCCCCCTTACTTACCTCCATCACGTCTAATTTCTGTCATCCCATAAACTTTGATAACCATGCATTCCCTAAAGCCGAAACCCAATCATATTTTGCCCATCCACCACCCAACTCAAGACTTCTCACCACCGCACTTGTCACCACCTCCATTTTAGTCTCTTAAACGCACAATAGTCCAACGCCCCACCCCCACCCCCACCCCAACTCCCTACTCCCATTTTAGTATAGCTCACTTATAAGGGTCATTAATTCCCCCTTCACATTCTAAGAAATAATTTTTACTTCCATAATCAACAACTTTACCTTACCCTCACACAAATCCTCCTATATCATGTACCCCCGCTCTTACTCCTACTCCTACATCTCCTCTTAAACACCAGTAGGTTAAAATTTACCCTCACCAGCAGTCCTCCAATCTCCTATACCCCAACTCTTACTCCTGCTCCTACCTCTCCTCTTGTACTCCAGCAAGTTGCCTTTTTCCTTTTATCCTTCCGCGTACTCTTTTCCTTACCCACCCTCATGTCAACAATCTCCTTTTCTCTAACCCCTTTTGCCTCTTGTTCAATGCCTCGAAGGTGTTCTAACACCCTACCCTCCTTCCCTTCAAAGACCACTCCCAAAAATTCCCCGAACTTCAAGTATTTCTCTCCCTCCCTACTAATCAAGCTTCTACCTTCCTCAAAACATGCTAATGGCAACACATCATCCTCCTGAACATCATAACAGCCATATATAGTACCCAAAAACAGTTAGCAGTTTCCAAAAACATGACTAGCAGCCCTTTCTCCTTAGAAGAAGCAAAATGGAGTTGGAACCAGTAAAACAGGTTCAAAATTCCGGATCTGAGATTTTCCAGCCGGACCCAAGACACTTTCCTGCTCCGGCGGGTGAACCAACCCTAGAACCACTTCCATCCCGGTTTGCCCACCAACCTAGAGTGGTCATTACCCTTCGAAAAGTCGGAACGAGTTCCCTTCAGCCCATGATTTACATAAACCAGCTTGCCGAAACTAGAATTCCGGTCCCCTGGCCTTGCGAGAACTCCAGATCTAACATTCTGCCGGCCCCCTGCTGCATGGCTGCTTCTCATAAAATGATTCGACATAAAAGTCTCTATTGTTCCCCAAACCCCATTCCCATTCATCATGTGCCTTTGGTGAGCATCCTTGTTTATGCAACAAATTTAACAAACTTAGGAACTCCACCTCTTCCTATTTCCAAAAAATTTATCCTAAACTGCAAATCCCAATAGCCTCCCCCATCTTCTAATCTCCAAACTCGTTAGATTGTCATCTCCTTTCGGCTTGAATGCTATATAAGTTGGGGAATGAAATGTTCAAGCATTATCCACACAGCACTTATACCACCAAAATCTTACTCTCCTCCTATCCCCTACTCTAAATGCCACATTGTCGCTAAATTCTACCCATGTGAACTAGACATACATATGAACTTTGAACTTGTGCCGCACTTCGGGTTTTTCACTTTCATAGATAAGCTCAAAGTTACCAGGGAATATTGGTCCTAAGTGACAACTATACCTATCAAAGCTCACAGTAAACCCATCTGATTCAAAACATACATAATTTCAAGCCTTAAAGTGACAAAGACGAAACTTGATAAAATGCCAGGAAAGGTATAAATCCAACTTATCCAGAACATACAAAATTGAAAGGAAGTGTACAGTCAATAAAAATATAACAAACAGTGAAAGTTTTCAATTACCGGCTTTTTCCTAATGAACCAAGGGCACGCTGCTTGAGTGGCTCTTTTATCTTTTTGGGAGGGCTGCCCAAATCGCAAGGTATTAGTTTTGAATAAATTGGTCTCATCTTATTATCAATCCAAATGTACAATAGAACTGAAAGTGCCAGCCGCATAGACCACACAACTGCTGTCGCGACAGTAGAATAAACTTCAGCAGGGATGTTATTCACATTATACACATCAACATTTACAAGTTGTTGATGCAACTTCCTCCAAACATCATTCCATCTATCTATTGGCATCCGGTCAACGACATGACGCTTGAAAACAATTTCTTTTTTAGTGTCCCCTCCTGAACGATTTGTTTTTCCGTCCTTGTAATATGGCAGAATCACTACAAATAAATCGGAAACCAAATAAACAAACTTGGGAATGCGGTAAGATATGCTCTATTAGATATTGCATCACTGATTCCTAGATAGAAGAAAAAAATAAGTGATAACTAAGTTGATAAGGTTAGATATTGTCACAAATTAACAATAGATAGTAAGAATGACTTCCAAGCCTTTCAGTACCTAGAATTTTAGTGGAGATCCCCCAAAGGTACTAATACCTAGAATCATCTTCTTTTAATTGGTAACCTCCTACCCAAATGCATGCACAATAGTTTAGTTGCATGATTTGTTAATTTTCTGGAGGTGAAACAGTACAAGAGGTGCTCCAACCAAACACACACTTGCCCAATAATCACCATGTGCACTGGACGGAAAAGTTGTCTGCTACCTAGAATTAAATTCTTTTAATTTGTTATGATGCTCAATCGCAGGAAGATCTTCTATTACTTAACATAGTGTGTACAAAGCTCAATTAAGCATCATAAAAAAATGAAATAAGAAACACATAGAGAATAGTTAACCTGAAACTGTCTGCCCATAGTTTGAATACTCCATAAACTGCACATTGTTTGCATTCAGAAGGTTTTGGAATTCACTGTAGTCTATCCTATGAGAATTTTCAGGATCCCACTCTGTCCCCTTCAGCTTTCCCTGCATGGCCAGCAATTTCCTACTCCATTCTGAAGCCAGCACAAGCTGCCTCTCTAATTGAACATTTGCCTTTCTTTCAAACTCCTCTAAATTATTTATCCGTTCACGCTCTGCCTCCTTCAATTTCTGAGATCCCATTAAACAAAACATCGCATTAAAACTAATATCCTGTATGTAACCTGAAGTAACAAGTCATAATTATTTTGTTGTTGTTAACCCTTAATTATTATACACGTACTTCTAATCCAAATAATGCAAAATATGGTTATCTCAGGAATCATAATCATACTTGAATTTGTTCAACATACAATCGAAATTCCCATAAACAGATAAAAAATTCTGCAACCAACTAGAGTATAAGGTGACCAAAAGGAATAACTTTGTATCAAGTTCCATGGAATTCATTCAACACAACAATTCATGCAATCTCCATCACCCTAATAGCATTCCTAAGTTAACAAATTGTGATAAGTATTATGTTAAAAAAACAAGTAAATTGTAATGTTAAATCATTCGATTATCAAATTCCGTAAATTTAACCTTCAAAAGCAAAGTTAATACACTTAATACTCCTACCAATCAGCAAATTAGCATGAAAAAAACTAAAACTAATACAAATTCTTCCCATCTGCATCAATGCAAGCAGGCGCAAAAACCACATTATTCCAAAAAAGAGAAAGCTTACCTCAAACAGCTGCTGAGCTGATTCAGTTTCATCACCAGCAGAGTTAGAATTGGAACTGGAAGGGGATGCAGCAGCTTTACAGAGGTGGACATTGAAAGGCTTTGAACCAATATAGAGGGAATTCCGGCGAGGTTTTAGGTGGAAATTGAAAGCGGTGAATGGAGATGAAGAGTAGTATGTGGGTAGGGTTTTAGGAGGAGAGAAAGAGGGTTTTAGTAAATGAATATTGGATGTCATCTTCTTCGATTAGCTCATCCGTCCTCTTCTCTTATCTTTTCTTCTTCTCAATCGTGTGAATATCCCAAGTGAAATACAACTCCATTTTCATCAATTTGTATTTCAATCTTTTATTTTCATGAAAAAATATTTACTATTAGTTTTGGGCCAGCAATTAATTTATTTTTTGGGTATGTCTACTTGAATTTTGTATTTGGTATCCAATTATTTTGAAGTCCCACTCCATAGAGGTTTATTTCTTATGCACTATATAGGTTTCTCTTCTATTATATTGGTAGATACAGTCTTTTTTTTTAGGCTTCTGATTGAACTTTAAGATAATAAGAGAGAAGTCAGTCGACAAATAATTGGTAACTAAAGGTATGGATTGAGTTCTCACTCTAAGCCAACACTAGTAATTTGAAAAAATAATAGACATCTAGCACATTCACTCGTTTTTCTTTCTGATAGGCCAACTCAAAGAGGGAAATGCAAGGGGCGTTAACGGTCTTTTTTGTCTCGCCCCTGCTACTG
The DNA here is from genome assembly GCF_001406875.1 of Solanum pennellii. Taxonomy (NCBI): domain Eukaryota; kingdom Viridiplantae; phylum Streptophyta; class Magnoliopsida; order Solanales; family Solanaceae; genus Solanum; species Solanum pennellii. The sequence goes on along the minus strand of NC_028640.1, from coordinate 67,261,924 downwards.
AAAAGAGAGGTGCTATCATTCTTCGTTTCGTTCGAAAATAGACCCGTAATCTCTATTAATTTATTTTATATTTTTATTTGAATAAATATTTCACATTTATGATAAACTTATTAAAATTGATCCACCACTTCTTATTCTTTACAATTATTAAAAAAAAATGATTGATTCATTTGTATACGCATAAATGAAATAGAGGGACTAATGGAGTAAAGGGATTTCAATGATTTATATATTTACAAATTATGTATAAAAAAATAGTATAATTTATAATAATTAATAATTTAAATTAGTTTTGAATATCTGATATATTTTTAAAATTTGAGTAGCGTCACATAATTAAAATACTATTAATAATGTATATATATATATTAGGTATAAGCTTATTTTCTAATGTATATATATAATACAAAGTTAAGGATAGATAAAGTGATATAACACATCTTGATAATTAGAAATGATATTTCTTTTTTTCCCTCATTTTTTGATACTATAAAATATATTTGCGCTTCGCATTATGCACTAATTAATTTACAAAAGTTTCTTTTATCTTTTAAATAAATCTTGTCAAACAAATAAAAATAATATGCATTAAAAACATTATCATAAAATATTCATCAAATATTTGTCATATAAATTTCATTATTAGAATTAGACCTAGATGACCAATATTTTGTTTATTATATCTTTTTAAAAAGTATATATAGATATATAAATAAAAGATTTTCGCTTTTAAATACCATGTTTGATATGTGAATCTAACAGTACCAGACTTGTTTTTTTCATGAGATAATAAGAAAATTTTGTTTTCCAAAATAAATTCATATTCAAACATTAACACTATCTGTCTCATAAGTTTGAAGGCCTAAAGTCAAATTTCGAAAAATATTTTTCTTAAGTGACATATATGAATTGAATAACTATAACATACTCAACGTAAAATCATGAGATTAAACAGAGAGAAAGTTAATGCCATTAACATATACTCAAGAATTTGTTTCAGAACTTTTGTTTATGATGTAGCTATTTATATATATAACTTCATAGAACTCTGACAATTTTAGAGTTGCTTTCTAGCTATGCTATTCAGAAACGGAGTTGAGATTTTGAGTTTATGAGTTTTTGATTCTAGAAGATAAGAGTTTACTAATTAATTAATTATACATATTACGCAACACGAATGAATTAATTGCGAAGCTGTAGCTCTGCCCCTTATCATAACACACTACAAAGCTTATATAGGAACATCAGAAGGATATTCTTTTGGAGATCTTTTTACAGCATCCTTAACAAATTTCTCTTGATCTTGAAGATTTAATGGCATTTTGTCATAAACATCTGTAAACAAATCTTTCAATGAAGGTTTATCCACCTTCTCTGCTGCTTGAATAGCTTGCAATACCTAATTCAGAAAGAAGAAAAAAAATGAATATTATAAGCTTTTAGCAGATATCAGATGAAGATCAATGTTGTTTAAGCCAATATTCAACCTGTTTTCTGATGTCTCCGCGAAGTTCAGATTCATCTTCATCATTCCACCAGCCATTTCTTTGAATGTATTTTCTGAATTTTGATATAGGACTTTTTGCTGTTTTCCAGTGTTCGATTTCCTCAACGGGTCGATACTTGGTGGAATCATCAGATGTTGAATGGTGAGCTACTCTATATGTCATGGCCTAACACAAAAGTTGGAAGTTTTTAGTATGAGTTTCCTAAAAGAATGTCAAGTCTAGCAGTTTTAAGAGTGATTTATGTTTAACAAATTTCAAGATCCAGATTTTGCAACATTGTGTTGTAAACTTGAACTCTGAGATGAGTTTTTACCTCTACTAATATTGGCCTTTGTTCCTTGATTGCCATTTGCCGAGCTGCACGAATAGCACTATAAGTTGCCAAGGCATCGTTGCCATCTACACGAATGCTTCTAACACCATACGCTTGTCCTCTAGAGGCGATTCCGTCACCTGACATAACAAGACATCAGAGAATCTACATTAAGTAATAAGGAGAAAATTACTAGTAAAAGGTGCATTGTATGTCAAATGAGTTTAGAAAATACTTCGAAATTGTTGGTTTATAGGAGTGCTAATGGCCCATCCGTTGTTGCGGCATATAAAGACAACAGGAGCATCCAATACTGCTGCAAAGTTTAATGCTGCATGAAAATCTCCCTGCAAATTACATCGCGAGAAAATCAGTCAATTGATGTAAGATATGCTTAAAAATCGCGTTATTTTTGCTTGCTTAATTTAATTACCTCACTGGTGCTACCATCTCCAAAATAAGTGACCGCGCAAGCCTCCTTTTTTTCCATTTTGAGGGAATAAGCAACACCCACGGCCTGAGGAATCTGTGTTCTGAGGAAAATGGAATTCGGAGCAGAAAATTGATTAGATGGAATATCCTGAATCTTAAGGGGAAATGCTAAAAACTTTGAGATTCTTACGCTATTGGCGAAGAAACAGTTAAGTAATTGAGCTCATTAGAACCATAGTGGCAGGGCATTTGCCTTCCTTTTCCATAATCAAACTTGTTTCCGAACAATTGATTGGCAACCTGTTCCAAGGGGTAACCACGCCATAATATAACCCCTACTTCCCTGTACTGCAATGTACAACAACATAGTGAATTACATCATTTCCCGGTTGTAGAATCATGAAACTATTGTCAAATCGAGCAGAACAAACATAAACAAAAAGACTTTGCGTTCATTGTTTCAATCTGCATTATGCAGCTGCTAATGCCAAATGTGTTCTACTCATCTTAAAGACAAACCAACAACTATTTAGCGGTCGTTTGGTTGTTGGCTAGAGTTACACAGGTATTAGTAATACATGGATTAGTCATGCAAAATTTAGTTATTTCAAATATGCAGATCCTAAATTGCTAACCAAAATACATATATGGTGTGTTGAATTTGATAAATAGCGACAAAACAAATGCTACTAAACATGATACAAGTTATGGTTTAACCAGCAACCAAACGACCCTACTGACAACCCAAAACAATGCTCCTAAACATGATACAAGAAAAGTGCCAAACTCATTGCTTTCAGCTCGTACAACGTACAGAAAGACTACACTTATTTTGAAACTACTGACTTTAGATCTTGAATTCATCTCTGAATAACAATAATAATAGCAAAAAGTACCTGAGGTAACACGAAGTCGTCTAAGGAAAGAGCAGCAGCAGATGCTACGTTGATAGCTTCTTCTCCAGCAGTTGTGAGATAGAACGACAACCTCCCCTGCCTTTGCGCTTCATAAAAAATGGTATCCATAGTTTGAAGTGTCACCATTGAGCTATACATCTTTATTGCCAATTCTTTGCTCACCTAACCAAATAAATGCATCAAATTTCAGTTTTTCAAATTCAAAAGAAATGAAAATTTGAAACAATTTCAAATTACCTCCTCAAAGATTGTCCCTGGAAGTGGATAACCATCATCATCAAGAACTCTATAACAAGGTAATCTCTTCTCAGACGACTCCGAAATAAATTTCATTTGAGGAGTAATTGGAACTTTTCCACCAGGAAAATCCATCACCTGCCAATTCCAACAATTACATGAATCACCATTGTACGTGTGTCGTTACATTTAAGCTCATCTTAGTCCAATATTACATAACATAGAAAAGTATCATATTATTCTACTGACATATATATATATCTTTAACAAGCCTAAACGACTCCTAGAGAACACGTTTAATTAAACATCCAAATAAAGGTAAGAAATTCACAACAAATACTATAATAACCTGAAAATCATCGGTATAGTCATTAGTTTCAGCAAACAGAGAAGATTGTTCTTTCAATGATAAAAGTCTTGTTGATGAAAAACCAACAAGTGTTATAGAGGAGGAATAAAATTGCCTAAGTGTTCTTTTACTAGCAATTCTATGAGTTTGTTTACAATTGGAGAAGAGGATTTTGAGGAATCCAATCATATTATATGAAGTAAAATTCCAAATTTTTGGCCTAAGTTTTTGTTTTTATATTTTCTTGATGCTCTACTCATCAAGAACTAGAAGGAAATGTTCATGGAATTGAGACACTAGAAGAGGAAACTATATATAGAATAAACTAAATTTTTCGAAAAAAAGTGAAAAATTCTCATAACCTTTTTTTGGATCATTGTACAAGTTTTTCGAGAAAAAAAAGGAAACAGAACACATTTTCAAATTTTAAATTTTAGTAACAAGATACTAGTCTCGTATATTTTAGTAACAATTCAAAGGTTTAGTTAATCTTAGCTTAAGTATATATTTCTAATGATTCATAAGAATTATTATACGTCATATTAAAACAGTTAAGAATCTATCTGTACAAAATATCTAGACCAGCTATGAGCAAAAGAATTTCATCCATTCTCTTTATAAGTCTCCTAGACTAATATTTAAATTTCGAATACGATACATTTATTTTATACAAATATTAATGGTAATTAATGTCATCAGTCAAGTTATTTTTGTCTTGTTCTCTTTTACAATTATCTCCTTTTTTTGGTGATTTTTTTTCATACTTTTAAGACCATAAAAGAATATTTTTTTAAAATATGTTCTCATATTTTTAATCGAAGACTATACCATTAAAGTTACTTATTTATATATCAAGTTAAAATTAAATAAGTAAATAATAATAAAAAGTATATAATATTATTAATCGAATTAAAAACCAAGCTTAGTAACTCAATTGATTGGCGGTAAATATTTGATTCCCTATTTGGCAACCTTTTTCCCTTTTCCCTTTTACCCAAATTAGAAAGGCAAAAAAAAGATAAAATATTTACGGAATTAAAGACAAATACAAATGATTTAATAACATCCTACCTAACAATCTGACAATTGAATTTATTATACAAATAAAGACAATTTAAATCGATTTCATAAAAGTCTAACCTAACTAAAATAGTAACTACTTTTTTTGGGAATTAAAGTCTATTAACAAATTTTCTTATTTTAAGTTAATATAAAGCGTTATAAAGCGATTTAAAGTTAATTAAATTAGAATCTAAATATGTAATTTCGGGCTATATATCTAAAATTTCAATTCTCCAAAACTTCAAATTATGATTTCAATTTTTTAAAATAAAAACTTGATTCATAAATTTATATTTTATAAAAAAAAGTCTCAAGTACGCTAAATTTTGCAAAAGAAAAACTCATGCTCAACACTAAGAAATTATTTATACCATGTAAAAAAATTATATTAAAAAATACTTAATTACAATTATTATTTTTAAGTTTTTATTTTTATTTTTATTTTTTTGGTGACTATCCATTTGTAATTCACTCCAAAAGTGTTTTATCTTTTGCAATAATCAATTGTTTTTTCAGTCAAAATTGATGTAAAAAGGACTATCTCTGTCCTGTCATTCTAATGGTCCACTCCACCTAATTTATATTATTTTATCATTATTGACACATTATTTATTTTTTAATCGGAATTTAAGAAATAATCTAATAACTCACGTTGTATCTTATAATATAAAAAATAAAAAACTTACCTCTTAAACGTTACACGTCATGAAGATATTCAATAGCAAAAAGAGTTGAATCATAATGAAGTGTTTTTTAATTGGTGGGATAAGATATATCTGAATATTTTAAAAATTAAAATAGCTTATAAAAGTTATTTTATTTTGCATTAACTTATTCACTATTTATAATTAAATAATAAGGTAAAATAATTTTATTGTATTTGATATCTCAAAATTAAAATTCTTATTTCACTGATAAACGATCTCCAATTTGTAGTTGTATTAATTAGTTAGTTTCGTTTGATTGAGAACAAATTATCTCAGAATTAGTTCTCTTGAGGTTAGAGATCTTGAGATAACTTATGTCATCATATATAAAAGATAATTCTTCTCATCGTTATGATATAAATAATACAATAAATTATCTAAACATAACAAAAAAGTTTATTCTATCACTATTTTCTTATTCTATCTTATTTATTTTTATCGCTCGTACCAAACCAACCCTTACATTAATGTCACGCTTACACTTTGGCAAATGTAATTATTTTGTTTTTGGATAAATGCCAAACTTCTCTTCAAACATCTCAAAATGAAACACGTCATGGTGAACTTTTATCCAAATCGTGTAAAACCAAACTTTCTTGAATTATTAATTATTATTATTATTATTATTATTTTATTTTATTTTATTTTAAAATAAACTTTAATTTAGAATCTATTAGAAGTCCTGAGATCTCGGATTCGATTCTATAGTCAAAACTAAACTACTATGTAAATTCTTATTATCTATCAATTTTATTGGATATATATATATTAATTATTCGATACTTACATACTAAAAACAAATTAAAGTACACATAAACTTAACTAAATACCACAATTATTTAAAAAAAATAAAATTTTTCATGAATTGAGAATTCAAAAATTGTTTCGATCGATCACATGTTTAAATTCCAAATATGACATTTAAATAATAAATTTTTTCTTTGGTATAAATTTCTAACTCTGTCAATAAAAAAGTTATCAGAAGTAAATATTAAAAAACTTTACCTGATTTTCATCTTCTTCATAGTCAATTGTATCTAGTTGCTCTCCAGCTTTACCGGACTGGTAACGTTCCGGCCGAAAAATGGCGGCAGACTCGCCGGAAAAACTCCCCGCCGGCTTAATATAACCACCAGCACCGGCGCCGGCGGCAGAAGTTGTAAACGATCGTAAGAAACAAACTCTTGTGTTTAGAAGAAAATGGTTAAATTTTGTTGATTTTGAAATCAAATTTGCCATTGATAATAATTTTGTTTGAACAAAAAAAATGGTTAAATGGATTTTGTGATAATAAATGAGCTCAAAGGGAGAAGTTGATATGCATTGGGTTTTTAGTTCTAATTTTTTTTTTTTTGGGTGAGTGTGTATTTATAAGTAAATAAAATAAAAAGACCATACTCATAAATTTGGATTTTATCATATTTTTTATCAGGGGTATGAGTAGAATTAATTACGTGATCAAAAGATCAAAGTTTGAATAATAATAATAATAATAATAATAATAATAATTAAAAAAATAAAAATAATAATAATAATAATTTTATTTAAAAATTTGAGGAGCCAATGAGGACCATCTAAACTTTTCCTACTCTAATAATAATTATTTTTAAAGAAAAAAATACTTTCTTTTCAACTGTTTAAATCATTGTAAATATTATTATTTTTTAATTGTGGATGTTCATAATTTTTAAGTACCCTTCATTCCTTTTTATTAGTTACAGTTTTTCTTTTTTCAGAAAGGATAAAAACTTAAAAAATTGATGTATCTTTAATGTAAAAATTATAATTTATAATTTATAATATTTTTCATCATATTTAGTTTTAATATCATAATTATGAGATCTTTTGATATACCTTAATGTTATTCAAAAAATAAAGTTTTAATAATGTCGTTCTATATACTTAGAAAGAAGAAAATAAAAAGTTATCTTATTAAGTTCCGTCGTTTTTATATTGTTGTTTTTATTCTTTAATATCTCTGTGCATTCTATGAATAAAAGCCTTAAAATTTTCAATTATTTATACATTTATATAATTTTTTTTAATTGAAAATAAAGTATTGTTAGTTGATAAAATTGTTATTTGATTTTTTTTATTTAATATTAGATTTTTGTATTGAAATTTAACTAACCAAATTAACATATTACCTCTTTTTTAAGATAACGCTCCCGATTAAATATTTTCATCATAGGTATAAAAATTTCATTTTCTTATTTTCTCTAATTTCAGGTCCACCCTCTTCCCCACATTTTTTTTAATTATGAATTTAATTTACTACTCTGACCCCTACCAAATTTTGGTTGTGAAATAAAGGCATATACATAAATATGTCACTTAATTTAATTTTAAATTACGTTTATACCTTTTGATTTTGGGTGTGTATAAGTATACACTTAAACTTGTATAAAGTTAAACAAATAGACACACATGTCCTACATATCATTCTACGTATTATTTTTTATGTTATATGGTGTCTTACGTGTATTGTGCCATGTAGAATTCGTATATTTATTTATTTAAAAATTGAATAGTTAAAATATCTGTATATAAATATTATTTCAGTCCGCTGTACATATAAATTGTTTGCATTATAATATCCATTGGTAGAAACTGATTAATTATTTATATACGTTTTTTTAATTCTCTAAACATCTAGTTGACAACTTTGAAATCTTTTTTTCTACTAGAGAATCAGAGAATTTCACTTGTATTAAATAATAAAAAATGCATATATAACCAAAATAAATAAATAAATAAATAAAGAGAATAAATAAGAGTCTAGACTTTAAAGAAAGAAATAAAAAAGTTCAGATTATTAATTACACATGTACTGAAATAACTTGTGAAATAAATAAACTCAATGTACTCAAATTCTTCAAATAATATTAATTTATAATTTTCTAAACTTTAATTATAATTTAAATTATCTTAGAGGGAAAACTCCGTAAAATTAATGCAATATATGATTATTTTCTAAGGATAATAGTAACATTAAATCAAATTTTAACAAAAAAATAAAATTGCTATATTTCGAATAATACATAAATATATTTTTAAATATTTCTTTTGGTATTAGAATTTTATCAAAATCTTCATCTAGCAAGATATATCTTCTTTCCCTATGTTTAGGTGATAAAAATAATTTTGTCCTGATTTTAAATGGCAACAATTCAATTTAGCACCAAGCTTTGTTTTCATCGTCAATTATATACTCTTGTTTTTATTATGTTACGAAGAAAAGTCATATAACATGAATCGTAATGAGATAATTGCAATTTTTTACTACTAACAAAAATATCTAATTTTAAATATTTAGAATGAAGAAAAAATCATATAAAAAGTACTTCATTATCAATAAATTTTATAATATATAATTTAATTAATTTTCAATATAATTATCGAATACGCAAAAAAAAAAAAGTCATCTTCAATATATTGATGAATAGGTGGAACATATGTTGGCATTTTTTAAAAAAAAAACAAAAAAACAGAACTTTTTTGGATAGGTTTCAAGTCATAAAGGTATAGGTAGAGAGAGATAAGAGTGACACGTAAAATAATGCATTTTTAGCATTTATGACTTTGTACATTTGTCCATATTCACGTACTTGAAGAATTTTTTATTTTTTCTAAAAAATCAAATATGAAAATAATGTGTGGTTTAGTTTGATAATAGGCTTAAGTCATCTGTTAGCGAAAACGTGAAACTAAAGAACAAGGAAGAACAACAATATTTAACGTGGTTCGGATCAAAATGATCCTACGTCCACCAAAGAACAACTGCACCAATATTTATTTCACTATACAAAGAATATAAGTGAAATACTACAAGAGAGAGAACACAATGCCTTAGAAGGTGAGAAGGCAAGTGAAAGGATGATTTGAAAATGAATTAAGAGCTACCTATTTATAGGAATAAATTCATCCTATTGATGTCATCCATGACATCACTATGTGTCAAAATTGTCAAGGTTAAGATAGCAAACCATTTTATGGTTTGCCTAACTTTCACCTACCAAGATACAATCTTTGACTTGTATTTCCTACTAATTATCTTCCTACCAAATATTCATATTAATTCATCTTCCATTTAGTTTGATTCCACAAGAACCAAAACCAACTCTTTCAATCTCCACCTTGGTTTGTGTTCCAAGCATGCGTATAAACAACTCCGGCCAAAACTTCTAAGCTTACTGGGCAATCCCATTGTAAGAAACAAGAAGAATCAAACCTTTGTTGAACATACCAGCTCCACCTAGCAGTTGTTCTCTTAGAGTTGCATCAATTGATGCATACTCCCGCCAAGTCCTTGCAGTGTGCAAACTTGGCAAGCGGGACTATTTTGGTCAACATGTCTGCAGCGTTATCGTCTGTGATAACCTTCTCAACCTTGATAGCTCCCTTTTCTACGACATCTCGAATAAAATGAAATCTGACATCAATGTGTTTGGTGCGCTCATGAAATCTTTGATTTTTAATCAAATGAATAGCACTTTGACTATCACATTTTAGAATTGATTTAAGCTGAGCTGAACTCAATTCTGCCACCAAACCTTTCAACCAGATAGCTTCTTTCACTGCCTCCGTTGCTGCCATATATTCTGCCTCTGTTGTAGACAAAGCGACAATCGACTGTAAAGTCGATTTCCAACTAACGGCACTGCCAACGAGAGTAAAGATGTATCCAGTTGTGGACCTCCTTCGATCAAGATCCCCTGCATAGTCAGAATCAACATAACCGAGAATTGAAATACCTTCACTTTTCCGAAAGGTTAGGCCAACATCAGGAGCTCCTTTGAGATATCTCAATATCCACTTGACAGCTTCCCAATGCCTTTTTCCTGGATTTGCCATGTACTTGCTTACTACACTTACAGATTGGGCAATATCTGGACGTGTGCATACCATAGCATACATAATGCTACCAACTGCACTCGCATAAGGAACCTTTGACATATGCTCCACCTCATCCATAGATTGAGGCATTTGTAACTCTGAAAGCTTGAAATGAGAAGCTAAAGGTGTACTTACAGGCTTGCTCATATCCATATTGAATCTTTCAAGAACTTTTCGGATGTACCTCTTCTGAGAAAGATGTACAACACCATTTTCTCTTGAAATTTCCATTCCAAGGATTTTCTTTGCAACTCCTAGATCCTTCATGTCAAATTCCTTGCTCAACAGTTTCTTCAAAATATTTATCTCTGTGATGTTGTTAGCAGCAATAAGCATATCATCAACATACAACAAAAGATAAATCATAGAGTTACCAGACATCTTCTTGTGATACACACAACTATCAAATGCACTCCTCGAAAATCCATGTGTAGTCATGAATGCATCAAACCTCTTGTACCACTGTCTAGGGGATTGCTTCAAACCATACAAAGACTTCTTCAGTTGGCATACATGGTCTTCTTTTCCTTCAGCTAGGAAACCTTCAGGCTGATCCATATAGATTGTCTCTTCTAGATCACCATGTAAAAAAGCAGTTTTGACATCAAGCTGTTGAAGCTCTAAATCAAATTGTGCAACCAATGCTAGCAGCACGCGAATTGAGCTATGTTTCACGACTGGAGAAAAGATCTCATTGTAGTCAATTCCCTCCTTCTGACTGAAACCCTTTGCAACCAATCTCGCCTTGAACCTAGCAGCTTCCACTTCTGGAATACCTTCTTTCTTTTTGTAGACCCATTTGCATCCAACTGTCCTCATCCCCTTTGGCCTTTTAACTAAGACCCATGTCTCATTTCTGTGAAGAGACTCCATCTCTTCCATCATGGCCAACTGCCATTGTGCAGCATCTTTGCAAGAAGTTGCTTCAATATACGAAGAGGGCTCGAGATCCTTAATCTCTTCTTCTGCAGCTACGAACGCTTGTGCAATCAGATTTTCTTGCTCTATAAGACGTTCCGGTTTCCGTATCCGCCTTTTGTCCCTTCCCTTCGCAATTGTGTATGGTTCATTGGAAGCAAGTTCTTCTGCATCTTTTGACTCATCACTTTGAGTCTCTTGATCCCGTTTCTTGGTAAGCTCCACCGGTAGCTCCACCTGCTCGTTGTTCTCGTTTCTAGATAACTCCATAGAAACTTTACGAGGATCAAGTATAGAGGATTCATCAAAGGTAACATCTCTACTAACTACAAATTTGAGTAAAGACAAACACCATAGTTTGTACCCTTTTACTCCATCAACATACCCTACGAATATGGCCTTTTTAGCCCTTGGTTCAAGCTTACCTTCATTAACATGATAATAAGTTGGACACCCAAATATTCGCAAGTATGAATAGTTAGAGGGTTCACCTGACCAGACCTCATTCGGAGTCTTAAAGTCAATCGCTGATGCTGGAGACCGATTGACAATATGAGAAGCAGTATGAACTGCTTCAGCCCAAAATACTTTGGACATCTTAGCTTGTAAGAGCATACAACGAGCCTTCTCAAGAAGAGTTCTGTTCATTCTCTCGGCAACTCCATTCTGCTGTGGTGTGTGCCTGACCGTCTTATGCCTTGCGATCCCATGAACCTTGCAGAAATCATTGAACTCTTCACTGCAAAACTCCAAGCCATTGTCCGTGCGAAGATACTTGATTTTCCTCTCAATTTGATTTTCAACCAAAATCTTCCACTCTTTAAATGCTTCAAAAGCATCACCTTTTGTCTTCAGGAAACGCACCCAAACCTTTCGTGAAAAATCATCAATGAATGTGAGAAGATACCTCTTTCCTCCCTTTGATGGAAGCTTAGAGGGACCCCATAAATCTGAATGGATGTAGTCTAGCACCCCTCCCGTCTTGTGCTTGCCAGTGCTGAAGCTGACCTTTTTCTGCTTCCCTAAGACGCAGTGCTCACAAAATTCAAGTGTGCTGATCTTCTCACCATTCAAAAGGTTGCGGTTGCTCAACATCTCCAATCCTCGTGCGCTCATATGGCCTAGTCTCATGTGCCATAATTTTGCCTTGTCATCATTAGATAACTGCACTGTAGATGCATTTACAGAGCCAATAATGGTGCTTCCCGCAAGTGTGTAGAGGCCATCCTCCAGCTTGGCCTTCAACATGACTAAAGACCCTTTAGTCACTTTCATAGTTCCTCCTTCACTCATGTACTTATAGCCTTGTTTATCTAAAGTACCCAGGGAGATCAAATTCTTCTTTAGATCAGGAACATGACGGACTTCTGTAATAGTCCTCATGATTCCATCATGGCAGCGAACATGAACTGAACCAATGCCAACTATTTTACAAGTTGCATTATTGCCCATTAATACAGTTCCTCTGCTTGTTTCATAGCTGCTGAACCAATCTTTTCGGAATGTCATATGCAGAGTACAACCAGAGTCTAAGATCCATTTGTTGTCATAGACTCCATTATTGCATGATGTTGTTAGTACATAATCATCATCATTATCATGTACTTTCTCAACAATGGATGCACTCGCCTTTTCTTTGGACTTCGACATAGGGCAATCTCGTTCAAAGTGCCCCTTCTTGTGACAGCCCCAACACTCCGCATTCTTTTTGTTCACACGAGACTTTGATCTGTACTTCGATTTGCTCCTTCCCTTTTGGCTAGTACGACCTCTTACAAAGAGTCCACTAGCTTCGTCACTTTTGTCTCCTTCAAAATGCATCCGCACATCACAAGAGTTTAGTGCTTGCCGCACTTGCTCAAGTTTAATAGGTTGTTTGCTATACATCATTGAATTCTCAATATCACGATATTTTGAAGTCAATGAAAATAGTAAAGAACATGCAAGTGTCTCCTCGTCCTTTTTAATTCCAGCAGTTTGTAAGTCCATCACAAGTTTATTGAACGCATCTAGATGGTCTTGCAACAAAGTACCTGAATCCATCTTAAATGTATGAAGACGCCGTTGTAACAACATCCTTGTTGTCACTGACTGGTCCTGGTAAAGCCCTTCCAGCTTTTCCCATAACTCTTTGGCCGTCTCTTCGGTACTTGTACTCACTTCACAAAGTACGTTAGGTGCAAGGGACAGTTGGATTGCACTCAATGCATCTCCTTCAATCTTTTCTTTGTCGGAATCCGATATCTTATCGGGGTACTTTCCGTCAATAGCATGGATTGAACCTTCCCTCCGCAGTAACGCTATCATCTGGATTTTCCAGATATTGAAGTTGTTGCGCCCACTAAATCTATCAATTTCAAACTTCATGGAACTCTTTTTTTTTTTACTTGTTCTTCCTTTTCTACTACAATGTATTTGGAACTACAGAAAACCAAAGTAATCCTTTTCTGATGTGGAAGTTCAGACTGTGCTGCAACCACAGAGCATACTCAGACAGAACCTTGCTCTGATACCAATTGTTAGCGGAAACGTGAAACTAAAGAACAAGGAAGAACAACAATATTTAACGTGGTTCGGATCAAAATGATCCTACGTCCACCAAAGAACAACTGCACCAATATTTATTTCACTATACAAAGAATATAAGTGAAATACTACAAGAGAGAGAACACAATGCCTTAGAAGGTGAGAAGGCAAGTGAAAGGATGATTTGAAAATGAATTAAGAGCTACCTATTTATAGGAATAAATTCATCCTATTGATGTCATCCATGACATCGCTATGTGTCAAAATTGTCAAGGTTAAGATAGCAAACCATTTTATGGTTTGCCTAACTTTCACCTACCAAGATACAATCTTTGACTTGTATTTCCTACTAATTATCTTCCTACCAAATATTCATATTAATTCATCTTCCATTTAGTTTGATTCCACAAGAACCAAAACCAACTCTTTCATCATCGATAGCCACTTAAAGTTGTCCGTAAATTTCACTTAAACACCTTTTCTTAGGCTTGTTCCAATTGAACCCCGTACTAATAAAAAAAATTTACCTATCAAACACTTTATAGACAATCAGCTGAAATAAGAGAGTGTGTGTTATACACTTGCTGGTGATGTGGCATAGTAACTAGTTAAAAGAAGACACGTGGTATTGGACCTAGAATAACTAAAAAAATAATAAGGAAAAATTATATATTTTTTTAGAAATAAAAGAAAAAGAAAATCACCATTACCCTTCTCCTCTTTCTCCATAACCTTCCCCAAATACACCATAGACTACCATTTTTAAATCTTACTCTTATCCTCAAACTTCATTTAGATTTATTGATGTTCTTTTTTCTTCTTGTGTTGTCAGTTCTTTAAAATTTGAATAAATTAACGATTTCAAAGAATAATTTCAAATTCATATTATTCTTGCCCCAAAAAATGGAGTTTGCCGGAAATAATGAACATTAAAGTAAAGTAAAAAGATGATTGATCACTAATTGCTCGTTATTTTAATTTTTTTTAATCTTTATTTAATGAAATTTGCTTAACATCCTATTTCAAAGGAAAGGAATCTCTGTTTCATCTTCTTCCTTTTTTTGTTTTTCTTTTATTTTAAGATTTTTATTTAATTTATGTTTGGGTTTAATTTGACAAAATAGATGAACAAGGTTAGATACTTTTGATGGCAGCAGAGATAACATTTTTTACGGCTGAAAAACTTACGGTGGGTAATTTGAATGTGTAGTTGGTTGTTTGAAAGGCTAAGGTTGTTTGACAATGGTAGACTTGTGGATGATAGCAACCGATTTAATAAACTGGTGTATTGGAGAAAGAGAATGGCTGAAAATCGAAAAAAAAGGAGAAAGAATTATGAGTGGTGATGGTTGCAGAATTATGAGCGGTGATGATTGCAGCTTGCCATGGAAAAATGGTGATGAGCTTTCTCAAAGAAGAAGAAGATATAAAATCTTTTTTTTTTACTGAAAAGTTATGCTTTCACGCTCCTTTCTTTGTGTGTACTACAAACGCTTTGCCATGTCAGCAAAAAGGGTTTAATAGGTAAAAAATTTTGTTGTCTAGGTGTTCAATTGGAACAAGCCTAAGAAGAGGTGTGTAAGTGAAATTTACGGACAACTTTAAGTGGCTATCGATGACTTAAGCCTTGATAATACGTAAAAAAAATAAAACAAAAATTGATATAGTACTACAGTGTTATTAGTACAATTTTAGTCAGTTTAGAATTGCACTATATATTTGATAAATATTTAATGATGATATCAATATTTTGTTTATATTTGAATTTTTGTTTATTTGGCGAAAATTATAAAAGCATAATTTTTCTAAGGATAACTGTAGCTTTAAAACATTATAAGATTATCATATTTTATATCAAATTAAATTATATTACATAAATCTTATTTAAGATGAAAAAAATAATGTTTTTTCGTCAAAATATTTATCTAGACTCTAGACATATTTTGTGACCCTTACTTAAAATGTGACGTTTAACTGAAGGGTGCAAGGGCGGTTCAACAGATTTGTAAAAAAAGCAAATCGCTTTGGGTTCTCAAATTTAAGGGGCCTCATTTTTTAAAAAAATAATAGGTTATAAGTTTATTTTAAAAAAAATAATATTTAGTATTATTTGTAGGAAATAATTTTTTTTTATAAAAGAGTAAAGAAGTAATAGAAGATTGACAATTTATAAATACTATATCTCAAGAAAAAATAAATTATTCACTATAATACTGATTTACTAAAGCCGCTCCTGAAAGGGTGTGTGTTTATTTTTTTGGTTTAATTTTGTATTATTCGATTTTATTTTCAATTTTTAGTTTGAAAAGTGTAATTTAATCGAATCAACTAAGTTTGGTTTGGTTTTAATTTTTTTTTCGCTTTGCCTTTTCTCAATTCAGTTATTTGACTATATCAATAATTAATAATATAATTAAATTTATATTTGTAATGTCAAAAAACTATATATACAAGGAGAATTAATACTAATATTGAATCTCTTAAATTACTTTCTAAAATTTTAATATAATTTAAACTTAAGACATAATACTTAAAAGAATAACACTAATTATCTATATCTATATAATAAGAAAGGTGATAACATCTACGTGTCGACATAATCAAAAATTAAAATTTTGAAATAACGAAAAAAATATAAACACGGTTGAATTTAAATTTTTATTTCTAAAAATGTATAACTACCCACGTGTATGGATAAATCCAACTTACAAATTCTAACTTTTACCATTTGAAAATTTTAAACAATTAAATTTTAAAACTAAATATATGTCCAATATATAATAGTAGAAAATAATAAATAATTTAATATGTTATATAATTTTTTTATTTAAAATCATTGACAAAGTTTATTAAGATTAGGTTACAACTGATAATATATAGATTTTACTAAATATTATTAAGTTTTTGAATTTTAAATTTTGAATTTGAGTGAAAAGTCAAGATTCATCTTTTAAAGATTGAATTAAAAATTAAATCTATTTTAAATAACGACGAATTTCAATCTATTATTTTCTAAATAAACTAATTTTCCATCAATCTTCATATTTTTATTCTTGAATATAATACTTAATTAAAATGAATTTGTTCTTTGAGTATAATTCTTTTTTTGGTAATTGGCATATTATATTCTTAATAAAAAAAAAATATCTCTTTGAGTATAATTTTAATTTTTATTGTTGAGATTTTTTTTTTTATCTTCATTTTATTAGGATGCGAATAGCTTAATTATTTGATGGCTAATCGAAGAAAATTAAAAGTATATTTGCAAAGAAAAAATCAATAGCCTTAGAAGAAAGAACAATAATATACTTATATCTATATTATTTTATTGTGATTTTTTAGTTCATTTGATTAAATTTGATTTTTAATATCATATTATATACTTATATTAATTAGACTGGATGAGTTTTCTGTAATTTTTTTACATTTTTGTACTATTTTTACTGTGATTAATGTAATATAATATTTTATTAATTGCTTATATTTGCTTAACTATCCTACGTCTCATAGATCCATTACACCCACACACCCGCAGACAATGCATTTAATTAAATTTAAAATAATTATTATTATTTTTTAATTTTGTGTTTGTGGATAGAGGAAAACAAATAATTAATTAATTAATCTGTAACAAAACTTTATACCTAATAAATTGCTACAAATCTATGGTGACAGCAAGAGTATAATTAGAGTAAAAATGACTTTATATCTATTTACTTATATAAAAAGTGATACATATCAGCACCATAATAACTTTAATTTAAAATTCTTTTATAATTAATCAAGAAAAAATAAGAAGAGTAACCAACTAAAAAAATCTTTTAAAAATAAATATTACAAAATTTTATTTTGCAAAAAGAAAAAGACACATGTAATTGTAGTTAATTATTTTACAATACTGAGATCTGTTTTAAAGATGAGTAATTTTAATTAATTAAATTTCTTCAAAATTCAACATTTCATTGAATATTAAATGTTTGAATAATCTATTTTAAAACTAAATTTTTTTAAAAAATTTAAATTGTTTATTATAATGGGAATATAAATAGACAACTTTAGAACTTCTCATTACATATTCAGACTTCATTTGTTTGAACTTAATAGAGGTCTGAATCTTAATCATTCACATTCAGTCTATTAAGTACGTTTGGTTTTTAGGTCTGAATCTGAATCATTCAGATTCAGCCTATTAAGTTTATTTGTTTTATTTTTTAAAAAGTCTCTTAATGGATCTGAAGAGGTCTGAATGAATCAGATCTGTAGCAGACTCTTAACAACATTCAGACTCATTTAATAAGTTATCAAATTATAAATCATCACTTCTCTGCTTTAAGCGTGCCTTTTTATCTCATATCAAAATTTTTGAATGAAAAAAAAATTGTACTTCCAAATCATGATTATTAAAACTTTCAGAACCTTTTTATTTGTCAAAAGCGATATATTTTGTTGAATGAAATTTTTATGATATTTTATTAATTTAATGTTAATTTCACATGCACGTTCAGATATTGAAAACAAACAGTATTAATCATTTAGTGTGCGGATTTAGAGATCACATTTTAATATTCAGAAGATGTGTATTCAGATCAAAACATATGAATCTTAATGCAAATCTAAATATTCAGATGTGTATTCAGATTCAGACCTAATGCAAATCTAAATATTCAGATGTGTATTCAAATTTAGACCTTTTTAATCTTAATGGAAATAAATGAGGCCTCACTCAAACACAAATTTTAAACTCTGATTAATTAAAAATTAATAAATTAAACAAATTATATTACACGAATAATATTTTTTTTAACATTATAAATAATTAATATCATTTGAGAAATATATCAAAGTTGTACACAAATTATATTATAATAAACGTAGCACTTTTTAAAGTTTTAATATAAAGTTATAAAACTAGGACAGGGGTTTGAGGGGATGAGGAATATGGTTATTATTTGAGGATTATGTTACTTTTTAGTATAAAATTGTGTCGAAGAAAAACTAAACATGTCCCCGTTCTCTCCCTATATATATTATAACAATAACAATAATAATAATAATAATAATAATAATAATAATAGAATTGCTTAACTATTTCAATTCAATTAATTTCAATAATAAATACAAAATATATGTATTAAATTTTATGTTTGTACTTAATATTAGATTATTTACTACTGGATCTATTTTGTTCATTTTCTCTATTATAGTTTTAACTGATTTTAAAGCATCAAAGAATGTTTTGAAACTTTATGATTTCTCAATAAAATATATGTAAATTGTATCAAAACACTTTTTAATTTTATAATATTAATTATTTCATGTGAAAATTTCAAATTATAATTTTGCTAACGAGGAAATAATATTATTTCATAATCGAATAAAAAAATATAGTAAAACAAAGGGATAATGCACAATATCTCCTCAATCTATGACCAAAATTTCAGACACATTTATACTATATTAAGGTCCTATTATCCCCGAACTTATTTTATTAATAATTTTCTACGCCTTTTGGACCTACATGACACTATCCTGTGAGTCTAACGCTGAATGACTTTTTTTTAAGCTAGTGCCACGTAGGCCGAAAAAGGGTAGAAATTACTTATAAAATAAGTTCACGGATAATAGGACCTTAGTATAGTATAAGTATGTCTTCAAGATTTCGGGCATAGGTTAAAGGAGTACTTGTGCATTTTCCTTAGAATAAACACAGAAACATATAAAATATTGTATATTTTTAAATCAATTTAAACTAATCAATTTTTTTTTATAAAAACGTTATACCTAAACCAAACAATAAAATAATATTTTGATATTATAAAAATTAAATTGTATAATAATAATGTTAATTTAATTTGCTCGAATAAATAAGTTAATTATCTGTATCATTCTTTTTAAGTTATACATTACTAAATGCAAAATAAATCTTGTTAGTTATTTTAATTTAAAACATTGTCATATTTTAAAATATCCATGTAACACACAAATACATATGTTAATAGATATTAAAACATAAAATATAAACAAAAGAATAATAACTTAAAGAAAAAAGACAAAAGTAATCAACTCCATATAACCATACTTACATAAAAATATTCTTCTTTTTTTTCAATTTTTCAAAATTTTACTTTTTACAAACGAAATAAAGTAAATTATTAATTTAAATAGTGCACATCCCTATATTAAATAGGCACCATACCTAAAGACCTCCTTAAATGTGGTAGGAATTATTAGTTAGTATATTTAAATTATCAAATAGTGTTTAATTATCTTCTAATTACTTGCCCACTTCATATATATTTGCACGATCTCATTTAAAGAGAGTAGTTTACATGACACATCTGTCACATTAAATTTAATTTTGTTCATGTGATATTTTTCAAAGAAAAATTATCATATTTAATTTATAAAATGCATGACTTTGAAGAATTTTTTCGGATCAAATTAGTAAAAAACTTAGCTAGAACTTTACTATTATCAGGCGAAAATATTATTAGAAGAAATAAATTATTGATCAACATGTAGTCATAATATCTAAATAAGATATATTAAGAATTAAGAAGTTTGAAATTTTATTATTTTGCTAAAACTTTTTATTTCACGACATAATATTCCACAAGTTATATTGTAAAAACATAACAAGTTATGTTGTATTGCATAAGTCACTCCAGTCCCTTAAAATATATACATAGTAATGAAAAAATTCAGTTTCAGAACTCACAAATCATGTCATATGTAACTCAATTTCTAAAAAGAACTTATAATGAGCGAAAAGATCAAATTTTAAATTGCTTTAGTCAAGACTTAACGTGTGCACAAAATAGATAGACTTAATAACTTAGATGATTGATTATATGAATTTCTATTTTATTAGTGAGAGTTACGTTTTACCCTCCACTTGATAATCTCTTCCCTATTTTTCCTTTTTTCCTATCTCCATGGTTTTTAAAGGAAAAAAAAAAACATGTGGGTTATATTAGGCATGCCAAGCTAATCTAAAAAGTAGTTTATTCTTGACAATTAGGAGTAATATAATTAAAGTAGTTTATCCCACAATGTAATATTAGTACAAAAGTTTAAGCTATTAAGGCATGCCAAGCAAGTTCATTTTTCTTTTTTCTTTTTTTTTTTTTAAAATTGCCAATTTAGTCAAGGCAATTTAGGTGTGTTCTTAGCTAAATTTTGGAATTGAAGCTAATGGTTGTTGTGATTTTTCTTTTTGCAATTTTTTGAAGAGGCTGAGGAAACACAATTCCAACTTTTTAGGTATATATTTAGATCTTATTTATTTACACTCAATGAAAGTCTAAATATTTTTTAATTAAATTTTATGAAAAGAAAGTTTTTGTTTTTATAGTTGCCAATAAATGAAATTAGGTGCTAAAACATGATATAATTAAGAAGGGAAATATTGACAGCTCTTTTTAGAAGTTTGGTATTGAAGATATGAAGCCATTTTTAATTTAAGTTTTTGGATAGGTTTCAAGTCATAAATGTAGAGAGAGATTAGAGTGACACGTAAAATATTTCACTTTTAGCATTTGTACATTCTCCATAGTCACCTACTTGAAATTAATTGTTTTTTTTACCCAATCCAACCCCATCCCTCATAAAAAAAAAAAAAAGGGAAATAACCCGAGGAATCTTGTACTTGGCTCTGTTCGTCACTTAAATCATTTTATTTATTACTTTGGCAAATAAATCCTTAAATTCATTCAAACATAATATTTTAAATCTTTTTCTCATCTAATGTATGTGCGTGTAATACACTTATTTTATACATGAAATACCATGTCATTTTCTAATAATGTGTCATTATTATTATTATTATTATTATTATTATTATTTCAATAACACGTCAAAAATTACATTTTAAAAATCAATGATATTAAAAAGGATAGGGAAGAAGAATAGAGAACAGGGGTTGGGGGTGGGATGGGCTGAAGAAGAAATGAAGAAGAAATGGTTTGGGATTTTATTTTAAAATTATAAGTATTATTATTATTATCATTAATATTATTATTATTATGTCTTATAATTTTAATAATTTTTAAATAAAAGTATTGTATTTATTTGCTTTAAAACGCGTGTGGTCACACATTTTCAAAGGGGTTTAGAAAATAGAGTTTTATTGAGTTTAAGGGTTCATTTAGCAAAGTAATGAGTAGAAGGGTTCAACATACAAACAGAGCCAGGTACAGGGATCTCTCAGGTCATTTCGCAAAAAAAAATAAAAAAAAATTGTTTAAGATAAAAATTATTTTTCTAAAATGATTTTCTACTTTCTAGCAAAAAGTAAAGATATATTCTAGAAAATATTTGTAATTCACCAACCGAACACAAAAAAATATTTTCAACTCATCATCCAAAAAAGAGAAAATAAGCCAAAAATTCACTTCTTTTCCAAGAAAACAAGTTATAGGAAAATATTTTCCTTTGTACCAAACGCACCCTAAATAGAAAAATGAAGACGAGGGAATAACTCGGATGGTAAATCCCCCTCACTTTCAACCTTTAAGGTTGTTAGTTCAAGTCATCAAAGGAGTAAAGGTATGAACTCCTCGAGGAGGGGTAAATCAAAAAATAATAATACAAAAATAAAACTATGAAATTAATGTGTACTAAGATCTCTCACTCGCTCTAGCAAACGAGTATCAATCAATTTTTTTTTGGTTTAAATGGTATACGAAAAATGTAATTGGAGGGTTAAAATGAAACAAGATTGAGTTGAGCCGGTAGATGAAATTTTGGGGCGGGATTGTGTATGTGTCTGGCCTTTTGTGGATCTATCAAAAAAACATTCCCTTGCCTAGAGTTCATTTCTTTTGTGGCATTACACTACCATTTAGTTTCAAACATTACATTAATCTTTGTTCTTCTCAAATTTGTGCAACATAACTATAATTTAATCTTGAGCAAACAAATATTTCCCATTATTGATCTCAAAACTCAAATTATATACTATACTATCTTTTATTCAACTTATCTAAATAATTCTCGTTCATTAAAAAGATAAGATAACATAAACTGAAAAATATTGCACAATGAAGTTTTGACAAAGGCTCACCTCTTTTCTCAGGATTCATAGATGGAGAACCAAGAACGGGGAATTTTCTGTACCTGAGAAAATGAAGTACAAATTTGAAGTTCGTCAAGAATGAGACTTTTATAGGCTACTAAGTAATAAGAAGAGAAGAGTTGATCACATAAGAAACCACGCCATAAACAGGCTCATCGTGCTCAACTTCAATTATTTCAGAACAATAATTACTGATGAAAATAAAACTTGATGTAAGGCACATTTAGAGACTGTTTTTCACTAGGTTAAAAATATCTTTTAGCATTATCGATTTGATCATGCAAAACAATGTCAATCAATCACAGAGAAAATTTCACTTTCAGAAAGAAGATAACTAAACAGGAAAAGCTCTGTAAGGCATTTGTTAGTGTTGTATGATGTGCTGAAAAAATTTAGCACTTAGCTAGTGTACTATGCTGTATTGCAAACTGTCGAGTGTCTACAGTCTACATACAAGCCAGAACAACCAGTCAATAACTGGATCAAAAGGACAGCATTCTCGTTGTCTCAATATCACAAAGTTGAAGAAGGTATGCCTATAAAACACAGGAATGCAGCAAGAACTACCAGAAATAAATAACTTTTACAAGGAAAGAAACACCCTAAATTTGAAAAAACGCTTGTCAAGAATCTTTTCTGGTCAATAGGAGAATCTCTACATTTAACACTTCCCGTTTAAAACTGATTCAGTCATTTTTGGTTTCACTGTTTTATCTTCTAGTCACTTTCCAGTCATAAAAATCCTTCTTTTAATTGAAGACACAGATGTTTATTTCCATTTTGAGGTCATTACAGGTCTCAGATTTAGTTCCCTGTCAATTGATGCATTCTGGTATCTCTAAGTTTCTTTCTTGCACTATACACAGTGATATCAACCAAAGGTTAAGGTTGTATACAGTTCCAGTCCTTGATTTATGCCCTTGTCCTCAATTTTATACAACATGAATCAGCTGAAGTTCAACTAAATTGATGCTATCTTCATTAACCATGTTCAATGGAAAACTTTTATGTTATTTTGAATGGTAGTACTTGCAGATATTTGAGTATCTGGAGGGGGATATAGCATAAGCAGACATGTTTTTCCCAATCGTCGTCCTTGTTTGAGATGGAGGCCTTTAGAAGGCTCATAGACTGGTGGCAGAGGCTATATTGAGGGATCGAAGCAGTGAAAGAAATAGGAAGAA
The DNA here is from genome assembly GCF_001406875.1 of Solanum pennellii. NCBI lineage: Eukaryota > Viridiplantae > Streptophyta > Magnoliopsida > Solanales > Solanaceae > Solanum > Solanum pennellii. The sequence goes on along the minus strand of NC_028640.1, from coordinate 67,237,799 downwards.
GAATGGCAATACCACATCTACTGGTTACCAATGATACTTGACATCTACTTTTCGCTGATGATAGTAAGAGGATGAATACTTTATACAAAGAATTTTTTAAAAAAAGACAATAAGAGGAAGAATGGCTATATCACATCTTTTTATTTGTTTGTTGATGATACATTAATTTTTAAAAGCTCTGTTTTATGTAATTATCTTTTGATAAGCCACAGGTGGACAGTCGATATTTCTTTAGGATATTTATTTGGTTTGAAGCAGCTACAGGACTTTGCATCAATTTATGGAAGTTTGAGTTGGTACTAGTGGCGAGGTGCTGAATATTTCTGAATTGGAAAGTACATATGGAAGTAAGGTGACAACACCATCACCGAGATAATTGGGTTTGCCACTAGGGGAAAATTTAAGGACAAGGGAATAGAGGAATTGGTAGCAGAGAAATTTGAGAAAAAACTTAAAGCACAATGGGAAAGAAGATAGTTATCTAAGGGTGGGTAAATCACGTAATCTCATATTCCCTCCGTTCCAATTTATGGCGGTGTTTGACTCCTTACTGAGTTTAAGACAGAAAAGAAGACTTTTGGAACTTGTGTTCTAAAAAAACTATTGATATTTGTGCGGCAATAAATAATCTCATCAAGGGTAAGGTAGGAAGTTTCAAGTTAAATTGTTTCTAAATAAGGAAGAATGACATTCTTTTTAGGATATAGTAAAAACGAAAGCATGACATATAAATTAAGATGGAGTATCCCATATACTACATGTTTTGACGAGAGATCACACATGGGAAGGAAAGGAAGGGGAATAGAAGCAAAAATTGTTAGATTATTAGAAGATGAAACTTCAAATGGCAGAAGGGATGAAGGATACGAAGAATCCATGTTTTTAGTGACATAAACGGGAAGTGGCTGTGGAGATCCGCCCAAGAGGAAAATACATTACGAAAAAATAAATTCACAGATAATTCATGGTTCTCCGGTGAAAAAATAACCATGCATGGGGCGAGTGTATCGACGGGGACTATGAATGGAATGTTACACATACTGGGTATGCAGTGGGTAATGCTGTAAGAGTGCTGCACAATTCATTGAAAGAAGTCTGACAAAAAAAACACTATTATAAAGGAGACGTTCGCATGGGCTTAGTAATTGAGAAATGATATGGGTGCTACAGTGGAGAACACTTGAGACAGGATAATAAGGGAGTCAGATCGGATAGTGTTCTCCGAAGAGATATTCCGATCATCATTGAGAAGGAAAAGATGAAAGGAGGATTAGATGGTGTGAAGGCGAAATATACAAAATCACACTGCAGGGAGCTAACTGAGGATGAGGGTAAAAATGTGGTGTGAAGAATGTTTGGGGTGGTAAAGCAACATGGAAAGTATTTTGTTTTCACATATGTGCTGTTAAGGAGCAATATTGACAATCTGATAATCTTATAAATGGAAGGAGAAATGTATTGAGTTGGTGTTGTTTGTACAAAGAAAGTGGGAAGAGCACTGAGTATATTTTGTTCCATATCATTCAATGTTGGAAGGGCTTCACCAAGTATAGTTGAGGAGGCAATTACGAGTTGGAAGCTGTGCGGAATTGAAAAAGAACGAAGGGCTATATGGAGAACTACACAGCTCTATATGTTTTTTGGATAGTGTAGAAGGAAAGAGAATTGGTCCATCATGCTGAAAGAAATAAAAGTAACTTCATTTTTGTTTTCATTTAGTCTTTTGGTGTAAATCAAAGATCCAACTTGCATAGATGATTGGGATAACTTGTTAGTTAAGTGTGATTGATCCAGTCATTCTCATTGAATATATTCTTAAAATCAACTTCCTGTGGTTTTAATGAAAAGTTCTGATCTATCAACAACAACAACATACCCAGTGAAATCACACAAAAGTTCTGATCTATCAAGAATGATTATCATAAAAGCAACAATGAGAAAGAAGGCAAACTAACATATAAAGTAAATACTCAACTATTTGTAGACATGTGAGCTTCACAGGTTACGGAGAGATAAGATTCTACATTACCTTTTAATCTTCCCGTCTCACTCAGCATCTCTCAGCCTTCAAACTCTATGATGAGGCATCCAAGACATGGAGATGTAATATGAGTGATATCTGCTACTGGACAATCATTGTTCCCTAGAGATGTTTGTGGCTTGATTAAGGTGTATAAAACTACTACTCAAGCTGAAAGAATTATCTCATATTGATAAAGTTAATGCCTCTCTAAAGGCCAAAATACAAACTATAGGTTTTTGTTAGATGCAACATTCTGAGTTCTATGGAATTGCTCCAATTCTGCATCCTGTAACAAGGTGAGTATCCTTTTACCCTTACTGGTTCTCCATCATATGCATGCGGAAATTTTGAACTTTGGAAAAGCTTTTATCCCTTTTGATGCAATAAGCAAATTCAGACCTTGAAAGTCACTTAAAGAAAATCCACATCAATAGCAAAAACAAAGTTGGGCTTTGCCCATTGTATAATCAATTTTAAATTTTGCTTTTCTATCTGTGCACTAAACTCGTCTGTTAGCAGCTATTACTCCCAGTTGCAACTGATTGGCATAAACTTTTATCCCATGTATCCTCTGTCAATAGCCTCAACGTTGAATAAATGCCGATGTCCTTACTACCACAACTAAGAATTTGGTTTGCTTGGAACATGATTACACTGCTGCGTACACTAATCCAACTGTAACTAGCTACTTTGTTTTCTATTCTCTCTTTCATCTCCTTCCTGACCCGAACAAGGCTCTCCCATCTTCCCCTGGACTCGTATACTTGCGCTAGCACCAAATACGGCAGAGATGATTCTGGTGCTAACTCCATTATCTTCCCTGCAACCTTTTCAGTTGCTTTTAAGTCCCCATAAATATCACAAGCAAGAAGTATTGATTCCCACATTTCACTGTTGGGCTCATGAGGCATATTTTGTAATATATCACCGGCTTCTTTAAGTTTACCAGCCCTGGTCATCATGCCCACAACACAAGTGTAGTGCTCAATGCCAGGTGCAATTCCATATTCCTCTTCCATTGAAGAAAAAATAGATATACCTTCATCGAAAAATCCACCATAACTGCAAGCTAACAGAAGCGCAGTCAATGTTATTCGATCTGGTCGACCACCTAGTTCAAGTAGTTCATAATAAAGGCTGAGTGATTTGGTAGGTTCACCATTGATCGCCAGCCCAAAGATTATGGTGTTCCACGATATTAAATCTCTTGTTAGTAGGTCATTGAAAGTATTTGTGGCAGAATCAATCAATCCATATTTACAGTACATATCTACAAGAGAAGTGGAAACAACAGGATCTGATACAAAGCCTAACTTGATGACCAATGAATGAGCTTGAATCCCCAGATCCACAGGGAAGGTTGTAGTACAGCTAAGAATGCAGCTGAGTGTAAACTCAGTAGGTCTAATATTTTTCCTCAAAGTTAGGAAAAATAGCCGCAAGGCGTTTTCTTCGAAATTGTTCAGTGCATAGCTCGAAATCATTGAATTGCACAGAGCTATATCCCAAATATTTGAATACTTGAATATACGAGCTGAATCCTCAATACTGTTGCAGTTAGAAAACAAGTCAATTGCCGCACTTGAAACAATCGTGTTGCACAAAAATCCCATCTTTATGCAAAGACATAATATTTGCTTACCCTTCTCCAAACTGCGCAAGTTAGAACAGCCAATAAGCACTGATGACATTGTGAACTCATCCGGTGAATATCTGCAAGCTCTCATCAAAGAAAAATAAGACAGAGCTGTATCTTCATACCCTGATTTACAACAGCCCGAAATCAATGAGTTCCATGAAATAACATCCACTGTCTCCATGGCTAAAAACACAGCAGTAGCATAGTCTACTAAGCCAAGCTTTCCATACATATCAATCAGTGAATTCCCAACCACTACATTAGACAAATCCACACCATTCCTTAGCATATTTCCATGTATCTCCTTGCCATGGAAAGCAAACTCTACATACGAAACCAATATCGAGTAAGTATATCCACTAGGCGTAATACCATACTTTTGCATTTCCAAGAAAACACCAAAAGCATTCTCAAACAACCCATACCCCGAAATCATGGAATTCCAACTCACAACATCTCTGTCAGGCATTTCATCAAACAATTGTCGTGCAGAATGCACATCACCTGACTGAACTAGCACCTTCAACCATATATTCCAGGACACAACATTCTTGTATGGTATTTCATCAAAGACTTTAAAAGCATCAATTTTTGTACCAAACTTGCTATACAAATCAAGAGAACAATTACCCAAAAAGGTATTCTTGTTGAAACCAAGTTTAATCAATTTCCCATGAAGTATTTGCAAAGAAGTGAATGAGAAGCAGTGGGTTATGAGACGAGAATAGAATGAAAATGACTGTGTGTGGTATTTGTAAACTTTTTGTACAAAAGGGTACATACAGCTCCTAAAAAGATGGAAACTACTGAACAAGAAGACAAAGAGCAGGTATGTACTACTAATCTTACTATATAGTAGTAAAGACTCGTCGCAAGTATTATCATGTGAACCTATAACACAAGTAACTTTAAAATCTACTAATTGGGTCCTCTTGGATCATTATTGGATGATATTATGGATAACTCGGACAAGTTAGGAGGTAGAAGTAGCTTCTTGGAAACACTTCAAGAATTTATTGTGGAATGATAAACGTTATAGCCTTAAAATTAGACATGACAAAAGCTTACGATAGAGTGGGATGGATATATGTTCAATCTTTAACTTTTGAAAATGATTTTCCATGACACTTTCGTTAGCTAGATTATGCAATGTATCACAATACCTACTTACAAGTTTTATATAAATGGTGAAATTGTTGGGGTTGTACAACCTAGTAGAGGACTAAGACAAGGTGACCCTTTATCTTCATATTTGTTCATATTATGTGCTGAAGGACTTTCCAGGCTTTTGAACCAAGCTGAGGAGCTAGGATAGTTGCGTGGAATAAGCCTAAGAAGGGGTGATCTTACGATGAATCATCTTTTCTTTGCTGATGACTCCTTTTTATTTTGTTCAGTTTTGAAAAATCATCTATATATATATTTTAGTAAAAATACTACAGAGATATTATAGCGAAGATAGGACAAATACATAAAGATAATTTGGGACTTTATCTAAAATTACCTACGATAGTTGAAAGATCAAAGAAGAAATTATGCTTGACTTTATCAAAGAACGAGTTAAAACTAAGATAAAATGTTGGAAGAGTAGTTTTTAAGGCTTGCAGGCAAATAAGTCGTGCTTAAGTCCGTACTTTCTTCTATTCATTCATATGCATCATCATGTTTTCAATTTCCAGATAACTTAGGTAAACGACCTCAAAATGGAATTTTGAGAGTTTTATCAGCTTCAGAATGAACCAATTAGGCCAGTAGCATGGTCGACACAAGTATCGAGGCCGTTGGTGCGAGTTTGAACAATTAGGCGTTTTAGCCTTTGAAATTTGGCCTAAGGTCAACTTTGGTCAACATTCTTTGAAAACTTGCTCTTAAGAAAACTTTGTAAGCGCGCTTAGCTTCGAAATGTCGAGTTGGGTCTATAATGACCTTTCATTCGCTCTCGAGGTCTCCGGACTCATTCCGAGCCCCTTAGTGAATTTTGGTTAAAAATGGCCTTTGAAAGTAGGGTCCACTTTTTTTTTAAAATCAAGATAACCTCTAATGGAAATTCTGACTGCACCATCGAATTCAGAATATCTAATTTAGTGGGGTAACATAGTTCGTTTGTGCGCATGGGATTCCGAACGAATTTCGAGTACCTCGTCGGAGATCTTAAAAAGATAGTAAAAACTAAAATTTGGTGAAGCCCTTTCAGCGACCAGAGTTTGGGCTTTTATTGACCAGAATTTTGGATTTTTAACGACCTGTTTCGCCTTTTATAAGCCCCAACCCAACTTTCAACCCTTTTTTTAGAAGTGTGATATCTTGAGCTATAGAGCTCAAATTTGGGCGAGATTCTATAGGGCTAGGTATTGAAATTTTTACACGTTGGTGAGCTCCGAAGCTGCTTTGGGACCTTCGTTTGAGGTAAATTCTGATTTTCACATGCTGTCATGGATACTTTGTGAACCATTTGTGGGATATTTTGGGACTTGATTTCTCCCTCATTCTAAGTCCAAATTCGATGATTCCAGTGGATATTTTAAGTAGTTTCTTTAGGAGAACTTCGTAGTTTTGTTGGAATTCCCTGTAGACCGCTTATTTTTGATAAATTTACTGATTCAACTGATGTACCATTACTTAGAGAAAATCCGAGTTTTGGTGGTATGTTGCTATTGTGTTGTTTCCGAGCTGCGAATTGTGTCCCATTCTGGAAAACAAGTTCGGGGAGCTATTAAGAACCTATTTTTGGGGTTAAATTCTAGAATTTTCAGCGTGGATCCTACTTTCACCGTTTTGAACTCAAAATTGGTCTGTGTCTGTTTCTTGTGATTTTAGCGTCTAAACGATCATTATAACACCGTGACTCTAATTTTGATAGCATAGCAGCATTTTGAGGCCTTTCGGAAAGGGAAAGCTTCGGAGAAGTACTTTTTTTAGTGCGCCCATGATATCCTATAGGTAGGCTACGGCTTTCCTCTCTTAGATTGAGCTCAAGCATGTGAATGCATGTTGATTAGTTGGGATTTGAGTTGGGTAGTCATTGAATCATGCATAGGTGTTTAGAACATGTTTTCAGCCTATGTCATGAATTATCGGGTAACTATGAGCATGCTTTGTGTTATAAATTAACCCTTGCTATGTGGAGTACTTGTTTGCTTGATTACTGTTTATTTGAAACATGTTGGGCCTTAGTATAAGTTTGACTAGGGATTGCCTTAGAAATGCATGATTTAGAATTGGTAGAACTTAGTTTTGCCCCGACGTCACCCGACCGGCTTAGATCCTTGTAGACTAGTGTAGCAGAGATGTCCTTACTTCTTCGATGTTACGACTTCTCAAGTTACATCGGCGACACTGAGTTCCCGCTCCATAATGCGAAGTTGGTTTTCGATTTGGTTCCAAGAATTTACATTGTTTGGCTAAGTGTGGATGGCGTTTCACGAGAATTTATGATTATGGATCGATAAAGACTCTTTCAGCAACTATATTGGCACCTTTGTCGAGCATCCGCATTCAAGGTCCGGCCTTAATCTCATCGATAATTTTTTAGGGGCATTTGGTTCAAGGTCCGGCCTCGAGCACCCGCATATTGATAAAGAGCAACCGGTTAGAGGTCTGACCTCCGTTATTTGATACTTGTGATTGGCTACTTGGCTAATTCTGGTAACGTCAGTTCGAGGTTCGACCTCCGTACTATCAGATTCTACTGATTAGGGTTGACGTTCTGGTTCGATGTTCAACCTTCTTAGGTTCTCATATGTAGTTCTCTTTAGTATAATTGTTTTGTATACACATCGAGCTTATGGGGGCCCGTTCAAATTTTTTATTTAAACTTAAGCACGAGTGTACCTTCTAGGCTTATGAGGGGCTATTTAAGTGTAGTTAACTTATAGATTACTTTAGTTGGCTCTTTCTACACTCAGGTGCATTCCATTATTACTTATACTTCCGTCTTGACCTTTGTTTCTGTTATTCCTTCTTTCATATTGCTTTTACTTTTCAAGTTCAGTCGCCCTATGATGCCTTCTTGGTACCTGTTGTTTGGTACTCATGACACGCTCTGCATCTATTTTTGTGATGCAGGCCCGAGACCAGTAGCCATCATTGATCGAGTTTGGATCAGTCTGATCTGTAGACGAGGGTGAGCACACAACGTTTTGTATTATTAAAGTCCCATCTTTGTATATATATAGACTTGTCTTTTACCGTTCGAGACTATACAGTTTCTGTGGTCCACTTTTGGGACTTGTACTCATTTTGTTGGTAGCTCTGTACTAGTGAATTCTATGTTATGGGAGGGATCTTTATTTGTACATATGTTTTGGTCTGCTTTCGTTTGTTTATATTGTTATCTTAAATTTTTCCTACTCTTGTTTAGTTTCTACCCTCAGACCCGTTACTTGTTGTTTCGGGTTGACTTACCTACTGGTGGATTATAGTAGGTGGTATCATGACTCGAGAAATCGGATTGTGACACTCCATCACCACTTATTTCCTAATGATATCAACTATATTTTGTATATCCTAATATCTAGTACCGGAAATTCTGATAAAGTTATCTGCATTATATAAGTTCTGGAAAGTATGAGGTAAGATCTAGTTATCAACTAGCAAAAAGCGTAGCTAATAACACTGACCATGGAACTGAAAAACCTCAAGCCAGTGGCCAATCTTTCCGAAAATATTTTTGGACTTTCTTATGGTCACTTAAAATAAAAAACAAATACAACCAATTCCTCAGAAAATGCATTCTTAATGTCCTTCCTGTTTGTGCAAATATTTCTAAGAGATTGCATCAACATTGTGATGTTTGTAGGGTCTGTGGCTTAGAATCTGAAACAGTGGGTCATATGTTTTTTAGTTGCCCAAAAGCACAACTTGTATGAAAGTTGGCCCCCATTAATTGGCATAATTTAGAAAATGTTATGAATTTTTCAATATGATGGAATAACTTATTTTGTAATACATGTCAATATCCAGAGTCCATTAAACTACTAAGATTAAGTGTCTTTCTTTTATGGCAAATGTGGAAAGCGAGAAGTTCATTATGCTTTAATGGTCGTACATATGAACCTAATGACGTTGTTAATAAAGCTTTGTTTGATTTACATGAAACTGACGATGTTGTGAATAAATCAGCAGTTGTGAATCCTATGCCAAACAAGATTTATGATGTAACATTACTTTGGCCCGAGAGGGGGTTGTTGTTTTCATGATGCAGGGCTACAACTGGAGAAGGAAAAAGCAAGCATCAGAATGGCGGCTATAGATAGCTGTGGACATTTGCTTCATGCCTTTGGTACCCCTATTCAATTTGTAGGGATGTCCATAACTGTTGAAACACTAGCAATTCGGGAAGCTATGGAAAGAGCACTACAAAAGAGTTGGCCAAAGGTTCACATACGATCAAATGCAAAGAATGTCATACAAATTAAATGTTGCAAAAGAAGTTGATAACATGTTGGGAATAGAGACCATTTGCGAGGATGTCTGGCTATTGATGAAATCTTTTGAAGAAATCGAGATTATATATATTCCTCGAACATGGAATGTATTAGCATAGCCCATAATCTAGCGAAAATAAAATTAGTTTGATGAATTTTTTTTTTAGTGAATTAACTTCAAAGACATTTTGTGGCCAATAGGTTACATAGAATATTTTGTATCAATTTCAATAGTTTAAAAGTATTTTGGTCCGAAATGAGATGGTATGTTTTCCTCTGGTCAGATACACACTGAAAAGCCTCAAGTCAGCTTATCCTAATCCAATATCACCTTTTCACCATCTGTTTGAGTAGTCATGTTACCTGGCTCGATGGATAGCCACATACAATGGCTCTTTCACACACACTATGAAATTAGTAGCATTCGTGTAGATGGCAACGATGCCTTGGCAACTTATAGTGCTATTCGTGCAGCTCGCAAAATGGCAATTAAGGAACAAAGGCCAATATTAGTAGAGGTAAAAACTCATATTAGAGTTCAAGTTACAACACAGTGTTGCAAAATCTGGAGTACTGAATGTTGAAATTGTTAAACATAAATCACTCTTAAAACTGCTAGACTTGACATTCTTTTAGGCCATGACATATAGAGTGCTCACCACTCAACATCTGATGATTCAACCAAGTATCGACCCATTGAGGAAATCGAATACTGGAAAACAGCAAAAAGTCCAATATCAGATGAAGATCAATGTTGTTCTGCCAATATTGAACCTGTTTTCTGATGTCTCTACGAAGTTTGGATTCATTTTTATCATTCCACCAGCCATTTCCTTGAAATATATTTGCTGAATTTTGATATTGGACTTTTTGCTGCTTTCCAGTATTCGATTTCCTCAACGGGTTGATACTTGGTTGAATCATCAGATGTTGAGTGGTGAGCTACTCTATATATCATGGCCTAAAAGAATGTCAAGTCTAGCAGTTTTAAGAGTGATTTATGTTTAACAATTTCAATATTCAGTACTCCAGATTTTGCAACACTGCGTTGTAACTTGAACTCTGATATGAATTTTTACCTCTACTAATATTGGCCTTTGTTCCTTAATTGCCATTTTGCGAGCTGCACGAATAGCACTATAAGTTGCCAAGGCATCGTTGCCATCTAGACGAATGCTTCTAACATCTCCAAAAGAAGTGATTGCGCAAGCCTTTTTTTTTTCCATTTTGAGGGAATAAGCAACGCCACGGCCTGAGGAATCTGTGTCCTGAGGAAAATGGAATTTGGAGCAGAAAATTGTTTAGATGGAATATCCTGAATCTTAAGGGAAAATGCTATAAACTTTGAGATTCTTACGCTATTGGCTAAGAAGCGGTTAAGTAATTGTGCTCATTCGAACCATGGTGGCAGGGCATTTGCCTTCCTTTCCCATAATCAAACAATTGATTGGCAACCTGAAAGCGCGCCATAATATGACTCCTACTAAATTCCCTGTAGTGCAATGTACAACATGTTGAATTACATCATTTCCCGGTTGTACGATCATGAAACTATATTGTCAAAATCTAGCAGAACAAACATAAGCAAAAAGACTTTGCGTTCAATGTTTTAATCTGCTAATGCCAAATGTGTTCTACTCGATCATCTCAAAGACAAAAACAACTATTGAGCGGTTGTTGCTTAGAGTGTAATACATATATGGTGTGTTGAATTTGATAAACAGCGACAAAACAAATACTTCTAAAACATGATACAAGTTATGCATGGTTTGTTACCTGAATAAATATAGCTTCTTCTCCAGTAGTAAACATTGTTCTTTCAATGATAAAAGTAAACCAACAAGTGTTTGGAATTGGCTAATTGGTTTTTTACTAGCAATTTTAAGAGTTTGTTTACAATCCCATCATATTAATATGAAGTAAAATTCCAATTCTTGTTCCCTAAGTTTTTATTTTTATATTTTCTTGATGCTCTACTCATCAAGAACTAGATGGAATTGAGACACTACAAAAGGAAACTATATATATATAGACTAAAGTAAACTTTTTGAAAAAAAAAATGAAAAAATCTCATAACCTAAGTGATCACCCAAGTTTAGGAAATTGCCATGAAATATCATTTATGTTTCATTTAGGATTAAAATATACTCAACTATCACTATTTTCCTCCAAAAATATTTGTCACTTCAAAAACCTCACTCTCTCCTGTATGGCAATTGGCATGCATGACATGTCATTAAAGTCTTTTTTTTTTTTAATAATAGACTAATTTGATTCATTAAACTAATTAACTAAAATAATGATCATATTATTTTTTTGAAAAAACATATATATGTTAGTTTATTAAGAACAAATTTTCATACTTAAGAATCTTTTATCATAATTATTTTTTTTATTTTTTTATGCTATGAAAAATAGTTTCTTGTTACTATAATGTCATCAAATTTGAATACTTATAAACACATATATTAAAAAAATATTAATTTATAAATCATCCATGAATGTCAACTTACATCAATTAATCATATAATATATAATGGATCAACTATCAATAATATAAAGGTCGCTTAACTATTAAAAAAGAATTAATTTGGTACTTTGAAACATACGATATCTTTTTTTGAAAAGAAAATAGAAAGTGAATAATATTTATATTAGAAAATAAAATTTTGATCTTTATTTACCAATCTAATAATTTCATATAATATGTACAATAGTGAATTAAAATAGGCAATTACATTAATTATTACTTGTATTTCATGAATTTGGGATGAGATATATATTGGTGTTTAATTGTATGATAAATTACATTATAATATAATACAACCATAAAAGAGTAACAATAAAAAATTAAATAAAAAAAGTTAAATAATAATCTTCTCTTTCTTACCAACTCTTTTATCAACTTACAAATTTATTTGAATATTTTTTATTTAAAAAAATTGCTTAAAATTTTCAAATAATTTACTCAGGGATTTTGAAAATTACCAAGTATAATTGCACACAGAAAAAGAGCAATTTTTACATAAAACAAACATAAAAATTATATTAGTATGTTATAGCTATAGTTTACATAATTGCGCTCCATAGCAAATTTTATGTTTGCGATGGAGCTTTTGATATGTGTAATTTGCTAGTTACATCTAATTTTATAAAAATTGTGCATTTTTGTATAAATTCATTTATACGTTGTAATTTGTATAATAAGATCTGTATTTGTATAATTATGAGTGTATATGAAAAAATATATGTATTTGTATTTGTATATACACTTTTCTCTCGCTTTATACAAATACAAACACATTTCATACATTTGTATACCGGATGAGTAATTCTATACCTAAAATGACTAATTATATACCGAATCAGGTGACAAAAAATGGGGTGTTTGCTGCGAATTACAAATAAAATAAACTATGACTATAACATTTGATTTGAATTAATAATTTATTATTTCATACAATTTTTCCAAAAAAAAAATTCATTGAATTTTGTTTGGTAAAAAAATATGAAGGAATTAGTTTTTTAATTTTTTTTTATAATCTTCATAAATTCCCATGTAATTTATATATTTGTTTTGTAAAGACATAAGTTTGATGAATAAAATAGGTCTATTATTTTTTAAAATTATAATTTAATAACATGACATATCAATTAGAATAGAAGGAGACTTTTGAGATATTTAGTATTTATTTTTTTGGATAAAATATAGTAATAAAATTATTCACTTTCTATTTTTTTTTTCAAGAAAATGTTATTGTAAACATGAATTTCAAAATACACAATTAATTTTATTGTAAACAGTAGTTAATTGACATTTAATATTATCGATTCATTATAAAATATAGTGGAAAGGGTTAAAATTGCCCTTAACGTATTTCAAATGGTTCAAAAATACCCTCCTTTCACCTTTTGATTTAAAAATGCCCTCAACGTTTTTTAAGGTTTAAAATTGCCCTTTTTAAAAGTCGATTGACATGGCAAATATGACATGGATTTCTTTACCCATTTCAAAATATATGACCCACTTAGTCTAAAAAACTATTTCGAAAAAATTTGATCCGGATCGTTTTTCGATCTTTATTTCCATTAGCTCTAGTTCTCTTCTTTCTTCTCCCTCAATTCATATGTCCTTCATTCTCTAGTTAATTCCACGAAGAAAAAGATGGAAGAACCACATCAAGATTTGTCAAGTTGATGTTTTTGTACATGGCTGCACTACAAACCTAAAGGCCGACACAACAAAGTTCAACAATAAGCAACCACAACATCATAAAGACAAACAAAAAGTTCAGTTGCAAGATTGTGTACCTTCTTAATTTTGATGTTCAGCCTATCATCAGTTCCGATTGCAAGAACGGCATCCACAACCTTTGATGACAGAGTTGTAGCAGCAGACTTTTCTTCTCTTCCAAATTAACTTTTTGCCTCTATGCTAACATCCAGTTCTTTTACCTTATCGATTGCCTACATAATCAATACCAAATTACTCAATAAACACTGCACCCTACTGTCCGATTATAGCCAAAAAGGGCAAGACAAAAAGGAACAAGCAACCAAGAGGAGCAAAAATGTTGTGTAAATGGGTTTGTGGGTGAGTTTGAATTTTTATAACATAGATTGGTCGGGTCGTTGGGCTGGATTTAAAAAAGATAGTGGACCAATAAGATAAAGTCATTTGTCTAATTTAATGAGTCATCATTTGCCATGTCAGCTGGTTGTTAAAAAGGGCAATTTTAAACCTTAAAAAAACGTTAAGGGCATTTTTAAAACAAAAGGTGGAAGGTGGACATTTTTGAAGCATTTGAAATACATTAAGGACATTTTTAACCCTTTTCCCTAAAATATATGATTAATTAATATAAGTTAGCATTAATGAGTGATTTGAATATTGATATTTCTTTTTGAATGTATATGTTTATAAGTATTCAAAGTTTATGATATTGTAGTATGTTTTTTTAAAAACCTATTCTTCCTAACATAAAACAATAAAAAGTTTAATTATAATAAAAAATTCTTACATATAAGATTTATTCTTAATGAACTAATATATCTATATATAATATATTAAATAATATGATCATTATTTTAGATTTATATGTTTAATGAATCAAATTATCTATTAAAAAAAGACTTTAATGACATGTCAACTAGGATATCGGAGAGTGAGACTTTTGAAGTGTCAAGTATATTTGGAGGAAAATAATGATAGTTGAGTGATATTTAAGTCTTAAATGAAACATATAATGATATTTCAATACAATTCTCTAAACTTGGTGACCATTTAGGGAATTGACTCCCTTTTTTTGAATCATTGTACAAGTTTTTCGAGAAAAAATAAAGGAAACAAAACACTTTTTCAGATTGAAATTTTAGTAACAAGATACTAGTGTATATCTTTACTTGTCTACTATATTAAAAACGGAAAAAGGCCTAAAATACCTTTGAAGTATTGAAAATGGTACAAAACTACATCTATCCACCTATTGGCTCCAAAATACCCTTTTCACCCACCTATTAGCTCCAAAATACCCTTGTCATCCACCTTTGGGTTCAAAATTGACCACTTATTCAACGGTTTCAAATTTAAACTATTTAAATATTTTTTAAAATACTTGACGCTCAACTATTTGATATAATTTAATTTATTAATATTACTTATAAACCAACCCACTACCCACCCATTGCTAATTAAGCTCCACCCAATTAACAAACCATTTCTAACATCAAAATCACCCTAAACACTACTAAAGCACGACGAAATTACCGATTCCTGAAAATGACATTCAAAATTATGGAGTCCGAATTGAAGCCCCAATTAAATTTAGGTTGAGCCGCTTATTTAGGAGGACACTTTCAATATGATTTTGTTTCAAGCTTGAATTCGAAATTTATGATTAAAGGGAAAAAAGTAGCACCTCTTGAATTAATTCATGCACTTTTAAATATAATTTTATAAATATTTATTATTTGTTTAAATATTAAAACTTTAATATATTCTTTTTTTAAAAAGTTATCTATTAAGTAACATCACATAATTGAGGCGAATAAATAATTAAGATGAACATAGTCAGACTTTTAAGTTTATCGATAATTTTTATTTAGACACTTGAACTATAATTTTGATTAAGGACTTGAACGTATGATAATGTACTTCTATATACATTTTCGCCTCAAATTTTTAGAAACGCTCACTGTAGTAGCTTTCTTGTTGTGCATTAGTAATGGAGCTGATTTATTAATTGGTGTGTGGTTTAATTAGTAATGGGTGGATAGTAGATTGGTTAATAAATTATATTTTATAAGTTAAATCATAACAAATAGTTGAGTGTCGTGTATTAAAAAAAATATTTAAATAGTTTAAATTTGAAATCGTTAAATAAGTGGTCAATTTTGAACGTTAAGATGGATGACAAGAGTATTTCGAAGCCAATAGGTGGGTGAAAAAGGATATTTTGGAGCCAATAGGTAAATGGAGGGTATTAAAACTCAGTGAACAAAACTTGGACGAATTAAAATATGACCAATCATTTTATCTCATGTTGTTAACCTATCAATCTAATAATAACTTTTAAACAGAAGTAGGCAAAAATTCATTTATTAATTTTGTTGGGAAGTATTATTGAACTGTTCATAGAAGGTGTTAGTTAGCCTATAAACTCATCAAATATTCATTTATGTTATATTTTGGACCTAACCTATATAAACACATTTATTGAAAGTATTTTAAAAATATACATTATTTTGTTTTCTTGGATAAATGCCAAACCTCTTTTCAAACATCTCTAACTGAAACACGTATTGGTGATTAGTGAGTCCTTTTGTCCAAAACGTCTAAAACCAAACTTTCTTGAATTATTTATCATTATTATTATTATTATTATTATTATTGTTATTATTTTACAATTAGAATAAACTTTTAATTTAGAATCTATTAAAAGTCCTGAGATCAAGGGTTCAAATTCTATAGTCAAAACTAATACTACTAGGTAACTTCCTATCATCTTCCGATTTTACTGGATACATAATTTAAAACTAATCAAAGTGTACATAAATTGAACCAAATACTATGATTATAAAAAATAAATATGATTTTTTTTTGGTAAATTGGGAATTTAAAAGTTGTTTCGATCGATCACATGTTTAAATTCCAAATATCACATTTTAATAGTAGTTCTTTTTCTTCGATATAAAAATTTATGATTCTGTCGCTAAAAGAAGTTATCAAAAGTAAATATTAAAAAACGTTACATGATTTTCATCTTCTTCATAGTCGATTATATCTAGTTGTGTTAGAGTTTTAGATCGATTTCTTACTTTATTTGAAGTTTATTTTTTCCTAAAAGAAAAGATAAAATATTACCACAAATATTTTTACTTTTCCTAAAAGGAAAATACAATATTCTTCCATATTTGAGTTATCTTTTCTTCGAAAAAATAGTTTGGAAATCTATAAATTTGAAGATTCCTATTCTCACAGCATAAAAGAATAGTATTCACAATGTAATCATTTAAGTGTTTAGTTTATTGAGAGATTTATTCTGTCAATAGTTTTAATATTTTTTCTTTATTTTAGTTTTCATAGGTAGGCCGATTGACCAAACCATATTAATAATATTATGTTTTAGTGTAACTTTATTTGTCTTCTAATTTATCAATTATATGATTTGTAAAATATAAGTTTCCGTATGACGCACTAATCATCTTCATAACCCACAGGTTGCTCTCCAGCTTTACCAGACTGGTAATGTTGGCCAAAAAATGGTGGCAGATTCACCAGAAAAACTCCCCATTGGCTTTATTAAACATCAACACCGACGACGATAAAAGTTGTAAATGATGATAAGAAACGAACCCTTGTGTTTAGAATAAAATGGTTAAATTTTGTTGATTTTAAAATCAAATTTGTTATTGATAATAATTTTCTTTGAACAAAAAATGGTTTAATATTGCATTTTTAGCATTTATGATTGTCACGATTACGACCGTCGTGATTGATATTTACACTAACTCTCCGGTGGGAGAACCACTACTACGATCCAAATCAAGTAGCTAAATCAAAACTAAGACATCTTAAGTTACGGAAGCAAGTCAAATACTAAGAAAATAAATAGAGTTCCCATAAACTGTAACGAAAGTCTATCAACTAAAACAAAATGTTGAAGAATTAACCTAGAACCTGAAAGTCAATGTACCAAAACATCTAAACAATGAACCAAAGTCTAAAAGGAAAATGGGTATAACCATATCAATATAAAAAGCATAAGTTGGGCACGTGGAGATCGTTCGTGCTGGGGATTATTTGATTTTATGATAGTGCATTGAGATCGTCCGCACAGACACGTGGAGATCGTTCGTGTCGGTATATGGACCTCGCGTGTCCCCTATAGGTCATGAACTCTCAATGTATTTCTGAGTAGTATCATGTATATACGGTTGAGAGAGTACTTGGAATCTGAGGTATATCATTTCATGGTGTTACATTGCATAGCGTCTCATTATATCCTTCATTTTTGTTGATTATAAGTTTTACTGGTGGTTGAAAAGTACGTGATATTTGATTTTCTGTACTTGATGGAACTTGACTGCTAAATATAATATAGACTTGTATACATAAGGAACTGGTTTTCTTACATAAACTCTTGTCACTACTTCATTTTCGGTCAATGAGATATACTGGGTACACGTGGTTTCGTAGTACTCATACTACAATTGCTGCACTGTTTTGTGGTGCAGATTGGATTTAAATTTGGGCACGTTCTTGGAGCTTGAATATGAGTTTGGATTATCTTGGAGTTGTGGTGCACTGCTTGGGATATTTTGCCGCCCACACCTTCAATCTACCTCTATTTATTAGGTTATTTTGGAATTTTAATAGGATATTTCTTATGTCTAGATTTTCATGTTAGTTTGGACTTTTATCATATTGTAGAAGTTCTTGTACTTATGACACTAAATCTTGGGGGTGGTATTTTTAATTTCCGCATTTATTTCGAATACTTAGTATGCTAGTATTAGTTAATATTATATTTTCACGTTTAAGTTGGATTGTGAAATTTATTGAGTTGGCTTACCTATCGATTGGGAATATAGGTGCCATCACGATTCGTGATTTTGGATCGTGACAGTTGCCAGTCTTATGCAAGTCTGAAACTCTCTTTCTCTGATCCTTTTATTTTTTTTGTGCTTTAACCTTCATTTTTAATTATTTTCTCAGCAAAAGATTTGAAATGGCAGCAGAAAAACATTAATTAAAGAAAAAAAATCAAATTGAGTCAAAAATAAATTTGGCGAAACTTCATTTTGCCGACAAGATTAATATGAATCTGAAACTATTTCTTTGAAATTACTAAAAAATTCAAATTCTAAAGAACCCACAACAGTGAAAAAGAAAAAATACCGACAAATCTTGATTGTTATTCGAAAAAAAATGAAATTGAGAAAAATGAATTATTAACTATTGAATATTAAACTTGTTGTAAATTATCAAAATATATTATTTACAAAATAATAATGCATGCTAATAAAATGTGAAATATATTGAATAATATATAATGTTAATATTTGATTAGCATATGTGCCGTTAAAAATATATATAATCAATTTCTAATATTAAAAAAATATTTATGTTTGCATAAATCAATCAAAATGGTAAGTATATTTTAAAAAAATGAAAATAATCTATATATAATAAGAAATAAAAACAACACATATTGATAAGAAACAATAAAATTTCCAATTAAAAAAAATAAAACAAATAAAAATGGTCTAAATATAAAAAAGAAAAAAAATTAACAAAATTATATATAGAAAAACAATAAATGTTTCCAATTAAAAATAATAAAATAAATTAATAGGGTAAATATGTAATTTTTCACTTTAATACATGTATAACTAATACCCACATAACTTATTCCATCTTCTACCCTGCATAACTTTATATATAGGTTCCCTCATAAGTTATGTTGGTATTAATTATGTAAGATTACAAAAAATGCAACCAAACATGGTACAAGTTATGTTGACTTTTCTACCTAAATAAAATTTCTACAAAACATAGTATAACTTAATACATTATTTTATAAAAGAATAAAATGTAAGTTATACCTTAATCAATCGGCCCCGTAATAAACCTTTGTTTTTCTCAAATTTGTGCAACATAACTATAATTTAATCTTGAGGAAACAAATATTTCCCCTTATTGATCTCAAAACTCAAATTATATACTATACTATCTTTTATTCAACTAATCTAAATAATTCACGTTCATTAAAAAGATGAGACAATATTAACTGAAATATATTTAATCAAAACATCACTAATAATAAGTGAGGAAATATATTACAAGATTAAAAATATATACCTTAAAATAAGTTAAAAATCAAAAGTAGACCTCCCTTATTTTTTATTTTTAATGTAATAGTGATTCTTTTTTATTTAAAATTATTTTTTTAAATCAATCGAAACAGACTTTTAATTTTTTTACTACTCGCTCTATAACTTTAATTCCACTCTTTGCAAATTAGTTGAGTTGGCTATGTTTCATTGTGAAAAAAAAAACACAGGTGATCCTATGTGTTAAAAATACATTCTACACGGCAATGTCCTGTACATATTATGTGATGTAGAATATGTGTGTGTATTTATTCAACTTTTACACAAGTTTAAGTGCAACAACCCGAATCCAAAGATCATATGGCGTATTCTTCCATCATTTTCATTTTGTATCGCTAGTCACAATCACCAAGCAAAGCCACCCTTTAGGGGCTTAGGCCTTCACCAATCCAACATTAATACCTCTAGCAGATTTGTAGTTCCAGGATCCCTAGCATTTGCTCTTCTTTACCATCCGAAATGACCTAGAACTAGACTCACTCTGTGAAAATCCTCAA
Organism: Solanum pennellii; assembly: GCF_001406875.1. Classification (NCBI taxonomy): domain Eukaryota; kingdom Viridiplantae; phylum Streptophyta; class Magnoliopsida; order Solanales; family Solanaceae; genus Solanum; species Solanum pennellii. The sequence continues at coordinate 67,217,819 of NC_028640.1, read as the reverse complement.
CTCAGCTTATCCCAATCCAGTATCACATTTTTCACCCATCTGTCTGACTAGTCATGTTACCTGGCTTGATGGTAGCAACTAGAGTACAATCCACATACAATGGCTCTTTCACACACACAACTTATATCACGTCTTAATCAAGAACCAACTTCTTCACCCATGATCGCTCTACCATGCTCAGGTGAAAAGCCTGATGTGTCTGAAGCAACTTTGTCAGAACCTCAATCTATTGTTTGATTAATAGCTTTCCTTTCTTCACTGGTCACGATCAGCTTCTGCCCGGATGGATACCTATTGCAGGTGAAAAAAGAAGATTAAGCTAGTAAGACAGCTTGGTTTTCATCTGTGATGTGACCACAAACTTACTGAGTAGGTACAAGCTAATGATATTCCAATCAAATTTTCTAAATTTCTAGTTGTAAAATTGTTCTTAGAAAGATATCATACCAGCCTCACTAAGAAAAAAGAAAAAAAATAATACTAATGGTAAGTGTTTAGCAAAACGTAGCTGTTGAAAACAATAACTTTCTCATGGGTGTCTTGGACATGGTATAAGATATCTAAGTTACTCCCCTAGACTTCAAAACAGATTACCTGTTTTAGCTCTGAGATTAAGAAAAGGAGTACAAATGCAATTTTTGAAGTAAATCAAATATTTCAGTAATGTGGCAGCAAGATGATGTCTAATAATACTTAAGATGCTTTCTCAAACATCATTTTTGAAGAATTCTTGCACACTGAATTGAATTTTGTAAGGTAAAATAAATCTATTATGAGAAATGGACATGTAATGGAAAAAAAATACTATTGTTATCCCTCTTTTTGTCGATGAGTGCATAATTATTTTTCCATTTGTAATAGTATTACTAATGTAGGAGATGTTAATTAGTATTTTACTGCTATGACCTATTACTCAGTGCAACTTGACCTAGGTCATCTTGATCCAAGCAAAATTTGGAAGGGTTGAGTCATGATCCATTTACTGACTTAATCAATTTAACCCGACAGAGTTTGACCCAGCCTACCTATATGTGATTCGACAGTCCCAGAACTCGAGATCCCTTTGGAATATCATCTGACCCTTGAATTGTGAAATGGCACATTACAAGATGTGCATTTCAAACCATAAGCAGGATAATGCATGTGAAAGTGTGTGTTGGCTTCAAGAACCAGCTATTCTAATCATTTCAGGAAAACCATTCAGGTAAAGGTGAAACCAGTAGCCGAGCAAATTAAATTAGTTCATTTGAAAAAACGTGATTTCATAAATAAGCATGTATTAAATGCCGTAGGTACAATATTATATGCATCAAAAAGAAGCAAATACATTTTCCCACCGAAATTACCCTGAAGCTTTAAAGAAAGAGGCTTTAAGAAGATCCAGACTGTACTGGAGAAAAAGTGAATACACGAGAGAAGAAAAATAGAAGAAGAAGGTTTTAACTTGTATAATGCAAGGGGAGGACACTTATACACCTAAACCAAATTACTAACACTTCTACCCATCTCTTCTATTATTATAGTGAACAATCATATTAGAGGAGTTCCATACTTCAAGAGTGTTACTAGGAATGCATCTCATGCTACACAATTCATATACAAATGCCAAAGCCCAGAAAAGTCTTTAAAACTTTCAATTTTTCTTCATTAATTTTTTGGGCATGCAGTATGCAAATGGGCTAGACAAAAAGAGTGCTGTAGCATGCATACCAGGAGAAGGAAGATCTGCTCCCTATTTATCTGTTAGAGACCAATCAAGTTATGACTGAGTGCAGCCACTTCATTGTAGAAAATGTCAAAGCCACCACAAATGATCATCTTTTATAACACAAGGAGTTATGTAGCGGCCACCTAAACATCAACTTCTTTGCGTTACAGTTCAAAAAATTGGTGTGCTCGAATTATGTATGTATTCATAAGTTCAAGCACTTTCGGGAGATCTACTTCTCTGCAGTATTTGGCTCTGGTAAAATATTTTGTGTCAGAGCAATATTCAGCAATTTGGCACACTAAAAAAGTTCCAAAGTCCACAAGCAGGCTTGTGTCCACATATTATAGTGACAGTTGCTTTAGCCAACCTTGTAACAAATTAGCTTGTCCGAAACTTTGAAACAGCACGGAATAAAAAATTTCAGTCCTTCAGAAAATTAAGATGTCTGACAGCCCATTTTCCTAACCTTGTGTTATTGTATTCTTTGGAAGAGTCAAAAACTCTTGCTAACATAGGGGCTGTGGGTTGAAATGGCATCTTCTCAACAAAATCTTCAAGCTCATCAAAGAATCCATGCAGACCATATAGCTTTATCATGGATTCGTAATGCTCCAATTGTGGTATAATAAAATAATCTTGACTCAGTGAATTGAAATACTGTCTACCCATTTTCACACAACCCTGAGAAATACATGCAAGCAGTACAGCTTGGAAGGTTGTACTATCTGGCTTCACTCCATCCTCCTTCATCAACTCAAACAATTTTAATATTGCTTCACTTTTTTTGTTATAATAACATCCAAGCATCAGAGAATTCCAGAGAACAACATCTTTCACAGAAGTCCCAATGAAAACATTCAGTGCATACTCAAGTAAACGACATTTGGAATACATATCAACCAAAGCTCCTCTGATAACGATGTCCAAATCATAACCATTTCTAATCAAAAACCCATGGATTTGTTTACCTTGTTCACAAGCAAAAATATTTGCACAAACTGCCAAGAGAGTAGCGAAAGTGAATTTACTAGGTGTCACCTCTTGTTGCATTTCCCAGAAAATTACTAAAGCTTCTTCACTCATCTTATGACGAGCATAGCTACTCAACAAAGCATTCCAAGAAACCATATCTCGGAAATAACTCATTTCGTAAAACCATGCTCTAGCCTTTCTCAAGTTCCCACATTTCCCATACATATCAAGAAGCGCATTAGCAACACTCAAGTCGGAGTAGAAACCGTGCCTATACATGTATCCATGAACCTGCTTCCCCAATTCAAGATCTGAGAGCCCTGCAGAAACATTCAGGATCAAACTTACAGTCACACGATCAGTGTCCCTCATATTATTGCACATTAAATTGATTAACTCCATTGCTTCATCCCATTGTGAATTATGTGCATATCCTGCTAGCATTGCATTCCATGAAACTACACTGCGTTCAGGCATCCTATCAAAAATCTCCCTTGCTAGCCTGGTTTTCCCGCTCATGGCATATCCTGACACCATAGAAGTCCAATGAATCAAGTTTTTAGTGGATAACAGGTCAAAAATTGTTCGAGCACACACTAAATCCCCACATTTGGCATACACATCAATTAGAGAGCACGAGACCACCTCGTCCTCTTCAAAATTAATCTTGATAATTAATCCATGAATTTGAATTCCTTCACGAAATCCTCTAAAACTAGAACAAGCAACTAGAGCATTTGAGACTGTAAATGTCAGCGGCCTCGCATTAAGACAAATCATTTTGAAAAACAGAAAAACAGTCTCTTTTCCATTACCCATCTCAAGATACCTCCTAACAATCACATTCCAAGTAACAGCATTTGGCCTCTCAATTTGATCAAACATTCTCCGTGCATCCCCCATTCTCCTACACTTCCCATACACATCCACAAGCGAACTCCCTAAAATCACATTACCACCAAAACCATATTTCAAAACAAGGGCATGCACCTGTCTAGAAAGCCAAAGCGCCAAGGTAGAAGCACAGGAAGCAAGAACACCCGCAAAAGTAACCTCAGCAGCAAAAACCCCAGACTTATGCATATCAGAAAACAGACCCAACGCCTTCCCAGCATACCCATTTTGTGAATAAGCAGTAACCATAGCATTCCAAGACCCACCATCTCTTTTAGGCATTTCATCAAACAGCTCTCTTGCATCAACCAAACACCCGCATTTACCATAAGCTTCAATAGCTCGATTAAGCAAGAATACAGGTGGGGTTGGTGCAAAACTAACCAAATGCGACTCGACTTTACGGACTTCAACAATGGCCTTGTTTGATGCACAGATTCTGAAGAGATGAGCATAGAGAGCAAAATGGACAGGAACTGGAGCTGAGAACAAAACAGAGACAGCTTTTCCAAGTCGACCCAAACGAAGATGGTTGATTATTGTGGTGGTTAAGGCTTTCGCTTGTGAAGATGTTGCCCCTTTGGAGCTGCAAGGGGTGGTGGGTTCGCCATTGATGATATGGTTCAAGACCGAAGCTGCGTTTATACCCATGCAAGTTGCATGGAAGATCGAATTCTTGATGCAAACTGTAATTGGATCTCATCAAACTAACAAGCAAATGAAACAAATAACAGTGAATTGCTTGGATGATAAATTCATTATTAAAGTTAAATATTTTTGAATTGTATTTTTCATTTAAATAGAACAATGCTATCAGTTTGTGTCCCTTCCTCAAACTGCTTAAAAGCTGGTTTTTGACTTATTTAGCTGTTTGGCAATACTCAAAATAATTTATTTTAAGTACACTTTCAAAAGTACTTTTTTAAAGCTGCTTTTATTAAGCCCATCCAAACGGGCCCTTAATTATGCAATAATTTTTTTAATCTTATGTACAAAAATATGAACTTTTGTTTGTAGAGTAATAATATTGGATTGTTTTCATTGAATAATAATGCTTTGAATATTATCAATTATTTGTTTCTCTCTAATAAAATTTCAAAGTTTAAATTTGAAAAATAAAGGGTCGTGAAATAGAAATGTCTCAAGCAAATTAAATTGTAACAGTAGTAAAATATTATGTGTAGTAATATGGAGATTATTTTTCCAACAAGTCAAGTTAAATATTATTTAAAATAAACTTTGGGTTTGGTGCAAATTATTAGGGTCATTTTTAAATTATCGACAGTTTTAAAAAATATCATTTACTTGACTAAATAAATTTAAATCATTCTCAATACTCTCATTTGCTACATGTCATAGCAAGTGGTATCAAACTCTTGTAGGAGCATAAGGTCTTAAATAAAAATCAAGAAAAGTGTTGCAAACGCCCTTAAACCTAACGAGAATTTAGGGGTGTATTTTAATTTCATTTATGTTGCAAAATCAAGAGTGTATTCTAGTTCAGTTAGCCAAGTAAAAAATTGTTTTTTAACATTATCAATAGTTTAAAGATGAAATTAGTAATTTGCCGTGTTTAGGGCTGTTTTGAATAATTTTCTCTCTTATTTTAATCATACATTTTTTATATGCTATCCACACTGCATTTCTTATACCATTTTTTTTATAATGAACTCTTTACTAATGCAACAAATTATATAGCCTTTTCGTGGTTTATTATTAGGGAATTTTCGCATATAGCTATTTAAATATAATTTGGCTATATTCCATAATTACAGTTATTTATTACTATGATTTGTAGTTACATATTGGAGGGAGGAGAGAACGATTGAGAGAGGGAGGAGAGAGACGAGCAAGAGATGATAGAAAGTGGAAAGAGGCGAATTATATGTATATATGTCTAATTGCATATGTATATATGACAAATAATTGTATATATGTAATTGTTATACATATATATTTGTACTTTTTAACGAGCGAGATTGAGAGAGGGAGGAGAGACGATCGAGAGAGGGCTGAAAGTGAGAGAAGTGAACCGCATATGCATATATGTCATATATATATATATATATATATATATATATATATATTTGTATTTCTGGCAACTAAAATTAAATTATTAGCCGTAATTAATTCAAACTATAACTATATTAGCTAATTAACTAGTGTATGTTTGCTTATCCACGTAATTTCTCTTATTATATTACACCGAAAAATGTCATATTTATCTCTCTACTATTAAGAAATACTTAATGTTTTATTTTGTTTCATCATTGATCTATGTATGTTTTAATTATACCATCAATTTACATATGTCCTTACAGTTATAAAAGTAACTCAAATTTTTCCATCCTCTGTTAATCTCATTTATTTTAGCCTAAACAACATGACGACTAACCATAATAATTTTTATTTCTTTTACAAACAAATAACTTTTTTTTTTGCAATTTGAAGAATGAACAATATATAGGGTTATTTTTACGAACAAACAACTTATTTTTAGAAAGTATGCGATCATATTTTTTTTTAATACAACAAATCAAACCATCAACAAGAGTTAATACTATGTCGCGCCCCATTTTCGCGGAAAACGGGTTTTGTGCACGACCTAACAACTCTTTTGGGATATCGAGTTTGAGGAGTCGCCACCTAACGAATTAAGGCGCGTTAGGGCACCTATCTAACCTAAATAAGTCTAACTAAGGTCAACAAGCCAGAGATTAGGGTAAGGGTTCAAATTACCTCGAGGGGAAGGTGTTAGGCATCCCTCGAGATCCACAAGTGGGTCCCGGCCGTATCTCATGCAATCTATGTGGGGGTACAAGTAGCAATCAAGGTCGTTTAATTTATTAATTTATTTAATCTTACTAAGTGATAACAATTATTACTATTAATTTAAGCATGCAACGCTAGGTGATGGCAATAAATAAACAATCAAGTTTTATTTAAGCATGAGACTAAGTTATAAACAAAATTTATTAATATGTGAGAAAGCAAGGTTTTGAAAATTAAGCAAATTTTGAATATGAATTTTTTATTTTAAAAAATGTTTGTTTCTTTATAGGGATGATGCCACGATATTATTGATCGTGCTCCTCCACCATAGAAACAATTTTGATTTGAGGTCAGTCTAAAAATAGTTATGTTTTAAAAAATGATTTAAAAGATTTAGTTCACACGTAGGCACATAAATATTTACATATAAATGCACATAATTCTTTTTGAAATTCATGGGTAGGTGGTACTTCCGGGGACGCGTCGGGTTTTTTAAAATTGGAACTAGACCTCATAGTTCCTTTGACTTTCCCACTAACGATAGGTTAGGAGATAGTGCTTATAATTTATTTTCAAAATAAACAATGTCATAATCAATCCAAAGTTTAAAGAAATATTGAATAATGACTTTTAAGAAAATTATGTTGCAAAACTTTGTAAGTAAAAAAAACTAGTAAAACATTAAGGTAGTAAATTTATTGAATGCAAAGGTTTTGATATGAAATATTCAAAAGCCAAGTAGTTTGTTAAATGCATGAAATGATTTTAAATTATTATCACTATTATTTTAAGGAAACAACATTATTGCATCATAAATGCGGAAATTGTCAAGAAAACAAATAGGATTACTAATCAAATAATATTAACTAATTTTGGGGGGAAAGGCACAAATATGCACAAACTAGTTCGTGTATCTATTTCATCAATTTTTGAAACCCCTATTCTAGCTCCGCCACTGCCTCTGATCATTGACTAAGCTTATGTGGCATTAGGATGGATGAATTGGCAAGAGCGTGTAACTACACGCCTCAACAACAACAAGCGAGTGATATCATATTTAAATTTTTTAGAAATTAAATTAAATAATAAATTGAGAAAAAAGTAATTAAAAAATCATTTTCTTCATTGTTGACTGTGCTATAGTATAATGAGAGAGAGAAGCGAGTTTGGTCCCTTTTTCGCTGGAACGGAGGTGGCGAGGGGGTGTTAATGGCATCATGGTACACCGGAGAAGATGGAGAGAAAAAGGGATTCATAATGGTTCACAGGGGGGTCGTTGTTGGTTCTGAGAAATGAAGATTCTAGAGAGGAGATGAGGCAAGTAAGGGTGCGAGGAGTTGGTCATATAGGCGAAAAGGTTTGCCGGTCGAAGTTGGTGGTGTGGCGGCTTAGGGTTGCTGATTTTGTGAAGTTGGCGAATAAAGAAAGGAAATATGGCGAGGGTATGCGGCAAAAATGGAGATAGGGAGGAAGAGAGTATATGTGCTACTAGTGACGACTTTATTTGCTGGCGGCGACAACCGTTTCACGATGGGAATGGGGAGAGGAGAAGAGGAGAAAGACGGCGACGATGAAGTTATCAACTGTGTGGAGTTAAAAAATTATTTTATTTAATTAAAAAGATTGAGTTAAAAGATTATTTAACCTGTTATTTTATATTTTTAATGAACAATTTTTAAAATAAGTTAATCAATATAATTATGACATGTTATTTATTTAAATGATGTGTATTTAATATTTTATTTATTTAAAAGAGATTAAACTACACACATGGTATGAGGGGTTTAAAAATCTTCTTGTAATTGAGTTTAAGAGTTCAATTGGTAAAGAATTAACTAGAAAGATACATAATACAAACTCGTACAAGTATCAAGACCTATTAGATTATTTCGCCTACTTTATGCTAGTATCTTTTAGGATAAAAATTGCAAACTATTATGAGCTATATACGTAAGTTGTATCATTATGGCCCAAACTTGTAGTTCCATATGGACTTTCTTTCCCTCAAGCCCATTTTACGAAACCCTAGCTCCCTTATAAACCTAACAATCCGTCATTTTTCATCTTCACACATACACACTCTCTGTAAACCCTAGCTGTATACCTTATACCTACAATCATGGCGGAAAGAGGAGGAGGGGAGAGAGGTGGTTTCGGTCGTGGATTTGGAGGCCGTGGTGGTAGAGGTGGAGACCGCGGTGGACGGGGCCGTGGCGGCCGTCGTCCACGTCGTGAAACAGAGGAGGAGAAATGGGTTCCGGTCACTAAGTTAGGAAGGCTGGTGAAGGATGGCAAAATCCGCTCACTTGAGCAAATCTACCTTCACTCACTCCCAATCAAGGAGTTTCAAATCATCGATACCCTCATCGGTCCATCTCTCAAGGATGAGGTGATGAAAATCATGCCGGTTCAGAAGCAGACCCGTGCCGGACAGAGAACCAGGTTTAAGGCGTTTGTTGTTGTAGGTGACGGGAATGGTCACGTTGGTTTGGGTGTTAAGTGCTCGAAGGAAGTCGCTACTGCTATTCGTGGAGGAATTATATTGGCTAAACTATCAGTGATTCCAGTGAGGAGAGGTTACTGGGGTAACAAGATTGGTAAGCCACACACTGTGCCTTGCAAGGTTACAGGGAAATGTGGGTCTGTTACTGTGAGGATGGTGCCTGCTCCTCGTGGTGCTGGTATTGTTGCTGCTAGGGTCCCCAAGAAGGTCCTTCAGTTTGCTGGTATTGAAGATGTCTTCACATCTTCTCGCGGATCCACTAAAACCCTTGGCAACTTCGTTAAGGTTCGATCTTTCAACAGATCTTGTGATTATCATTATTGTTAATTGTGTGATGATTCTATTACTTGTAGTTCTAATACTATAGCATAAGAATTGATGCGTATCACATTATAATTGAACAAAAATGTTAATTTGATTGTACATTTTGTTTGAAATAGCTAATGTGGAGATGACAACCGGGGAGTCTATTCCAGTAAAACTTTTTGTGAACAGCCTTGAGTTTAATGTGTTTTATGTTAATATAGCAATAAAGAAATGATCTTTTCTATAAGTAAGTTATATCTGTATCAATACATGGCTACATCAGAGTTCTCAAATTTTAGGAAAAATTGCACTGGAACTTTGTAGATTATGACAGAGATAGTAACAATCTTTAGCCTTATAGTTCCAAATCTTGTCTTTCTCGAGAGCAAGATTGTTTAGTTTGGTTCCGAAAGCATGGATGTATTAAGAGTTTTGGTTAAATTGGTGGGATATTGTGTGTCTGCGACTGAATTCATTGTGTGATAGTAGGTGTACCATTATTGATTCTTACCATTTCCTGCAATACATGTGCTGCAATGTGTGATAAGCACTTTTTTCTTAAAAAGATATTAAATGACTAGTCGTTTGTTGTTTGGATTGTGGCTTATTGCAAGTGTTTATCGAAACACTTTTTGTTGTACCCAGCTACTATTTTTATCCAAAACCAGGGTAATGGTTTGTGTATAGCGTAAAAAGCATTAGCTTTCATTTTTGCTCATTTACAATATATTGCTGTCTGTGTAGTGGGATGTGTTTGAGTCTGATGCCACTCATTTTATGCATGTAGGCTACCTTTGATTGTTTAATGAAGACTTACGGGTTCCTGACCCCAGACTTCTGGAAAGAGACTCGGTTCACCAAATCTCCATTCCAAGAGTACTTTGATATCTTGGCAAAACCTGCCAATAAGGTTATTGTCTACGCCACTGAAGAGGCAGCACCTGAGAGGGTTGAGGCTTGATTCATTAGATGTGATATGAGTTCTTGTGTCGTTTTGTTCTAGTGATACGTTAGTATTCTAAATTTTGTTCTGTTTCTGAGGGATATTTTCCGCAGACTTGCAAAACATAATGTTGCTTGTTTTGGTTTGTTTTCAACAATACATATGAATTTGATCTCATATTTTTGCTGGATTAGTTTTCTTATCAGCTGACATGATAGCATGTTTGATATTACCAGAGGTAAGATTATTTTGTGGTTTGTTCAATCCATCTTCCAAAAATCTATCCACTTCCCTTTACTCCATGGCCTTCATTAATAAGAAAAAACCTTCTATTTCTGTCAACTTACCGGTCCTCCCCTAGCTCTTTCCACGGGGACTCTTCCACTATTTGGGCTCTCTTTCCTTCCAATGGCATGCTCCTTAGCGCCGGGTTACCACGCTAGGAGGATGCTTGTTAATCACAAGGTAACGTAGCTCGATCCAAGTAATACTCAAAAATCTCTTAATACTTTACAATTAATTGATTTATTTATACAATGTAGGTCAATTTTTTGCCCTTCCTCTGTCAATCCATTCATATATGATATACACATCTATTTTGCCAGTTATTACTTCTTTTACCACCATCAAAACTCACCCATATATACTCTCTCCACCAACATAAATTATTTACCCATTTTAAAACATAAAAATTAGATACAAGGCAAATAAACACATTCAAGTTCTGATGAAATTATCACTGTATAATGATGGTGGGTTACAATCACAAATCCCAACTATGCAGCAGTTGATAGGTTCGTTTACTTGATTATACAAGACATTTCCTTTCAATAAAAAAAAGAAAATAATCATACTTCTGGTATAATGAACATACTATCATGTTTTGGAAAAATAAGAGAGATATAAAGTCAAAAAAATCTAAGGCAACTGGGCAAGTGAAAAAATTAACTTCAAAAAAAAAAAATCTTATTTAACATCAGTTGAAACTAAACAAATATTACTACCAATGAACAACAAAAGGATGAGATTATAGCCTTGCAAATACGGAGCTAGATTTTGTGAAAGTACATTTCCAAAAATTATATCAAATATTTATAAACTGTAAAATTAGATAAGATTTTAAACACTCGAAATAAATCTCGACTTTCAAATTTCAACATCTCAGTTTTCACCAGTGGGCTTTTGTATAATAATATAGGAATAAATCAAAACATACAGCCAGCCGCTAGATTTTATTTTTGTAAAAAAAATCCTGTAATAGCCATTATTGTTTTTATAAAAAAAGAATAGTTCAATTCCATTTTTTTCTTTTAAAATTTAAATTAGAGGCATTTAAAAATTATTCATTTTTTTTGCAACAAAAGAACTTTTCTTTTTTAGTTAAAATAGTTATATTACAATTTCTATTTTTTAATTGTATTTTTAAAGCATTTTTAAAATGCTTTCTAAAAAATTAAAATTCTTGAACATTTGTGGTGATGACACGTGACACTTTTTAATTTTTCTATTATATATAGATAGATTTTTTTAAAAAAAATAGGCAAATCCACATATTATACCCAGTAAAAAAAATTACATTAAGAATTGTAATATGAGCTCCTCGTTCTTCAAGAAAATATGTGGGTTCCTCCTATTCTTTAAAAGAATTAGAAAAATATTAATAATAAATTAAAAAATGTGACATGACACTCTAGTAGGAGAGAAATAATGTATTATTTGTGCAAGTATATTTTGAGAAAAATAGGCAAAGTAGAGTAATTTGTAGTCCTAAAACAAATATTCCTAGATTTTGGGCAAAATTTTAAAGAAAAAAAAGACAAAATATATTGAATATTTTCAATTTACGGATTATTATTGGTTCATGTCTTCTAGAAGTGGAATATACATACGGAAGAATTAGAATAATAATTAGACTTAATCTTCTATGGAGACTTGATTATTGTCATTGACTATAGCAATTTTCATTCCTTTTTAATAATATAATAATAGGATAAAATATAATAACGATAATATATTTAATGTATTCACAAATAAAGAATACTTGAATTTAGTGATAAATTTAAAATTTTCACTAATATATGAAGTAGTAAATGCACAAAGAACTCAACAATAAAATTATTTAATTAGAATAATTTTAATATATTATTATGATTTTTTTCTAGAACGAATAGAACTTTTCAAGAATAAATCAACTTCATGTGTTTTTTTATTGGTTGAATTTATGATCTTTTTAAAAAGTTAGAATTGTTTTTGTTGATAGTATCAAACATTCTCATTTATTTAAACAACAAAGTCTCTAATGTTTATTTTTAAAATTTATTATTTTTGAAACATAATACTTTATATGCTGTATTTTTTTTTAAAAGAAAAAGATCATATGAATCATCTTGATATTATATAGGTCAATCCCCAATGAGATTCCCACAGGAGGTCTCAAGTTGATCATTAAATGAGAATTTTTCCTACTTTTAAAGATCAAAATTGAATTTTTAATTGGATATATAACTTTTTAAAATTTAGCCGTAACTTTGTATTTTACTAGCAAATTTAAAATATTCGATTTGTTGGATTAAAATAGCAAGGTATCGTGCGCAAATTTTAATCACCATATTGATAAATTAGATGATATTTTTTTTTATATTAGACAATTATAATATTAATATTGTTTGGTTAAGCAACCTACTTATAACAAATTAATATAAACCTAAATTGTTGGGAGATAAATCTTTCTTTAATCATAACTCTATAAGAAGAAAAATAATTATAATGATACTTTAAGTTTCAATTTAAAAAATATATAATTCAAATATAGGAAGAAATCTTCAAACTTTCTCATAAGAAAGAATTAATCATGATAATATTTTTCTTTCGATCTATAAAAAAATCAAACCCAAATATCGTAAGAAATATAAACTTTATCTCAAAAAAGAAAATTAATTATAATATTACTTTGATATTTTTCCATAATAAAATTAAAATTCAAATATGATAAGAAAATTTTAAACTTTCTCCGAAAAAATAAAATAAAATCAATTATGAGAACATTTTAACTTTTCTTCCATAAAAATTAAAGAAAAATTCAAATATGATAAAAAGATCTTCAAATTTTATTCCAAAAAAATAAATCAATTATGATAATTGTTTAATTTTACTTTCATAAAAAAAATTCAAATATATTGATGTAAATATTCAAAACTTTATCTCCCAAAAAAGGCAAATCAATTATAATAATACTTTAACTTTCATATCATAAAACAAAACAGATCAAATTCAAATATGATAAGAAAATTAAAAATAAAAATCCTAATTTTTATAATCATTTAACTTTCTTTCTAGAAATATATAAAATTCAACTATAGTAAGAGATGACAAAAACCTTCTTATAAAAAGGATTAAGAAGTAAGAAATTTCATTCACATTTCAAATTTATACGAATAAGATGAGAGTTCAGAAAGCCAGAAAAATCGAACTTGTAAGATTGTTGTAATAGTCAAATCCTAAACTATTTTCCGGTCCATTTCTAGTGGTTCAATACGCGCTTACAACCAAAAAAAAAGAAAGTTGAAGAAAAGGCTAAAGGTAACACCAAAAAACCTTGCATAAAAAACCCACACACTTAAATCCAATCAATCTCTCTCTCTCTGTGTATTTTAGAGGTAAATTACTAAATTATATGAAAGATCTTGACTGTTTCATTTCTCAGATGATTTTGATACCCTTTACTTTGATCTTTCTTTGAATTTTGTTTTTTCTTCATTTCAGCTGTGTATCATCATGATCTTGAAAATAGTTTTATTTGGGTTTGTTTCATTATTGATCTGGTCTATTTTTGATCTTGATGCTTTTTTTTTATTTGGGTATTTTTTTTCTTCATTCTAGAAGTAGAAAAATTAAATCTTGGTGGGAATTGGGGATTTTGATGATCTGTTTGCTTCTTTGATTCTTGGTGGGTTTTGGGATACCTTTTGTTCAATCGCAAGTTAGTTTGATTCTTGGTGAGGTTCTACTTTGAATTTTTGTTTTGTTTAAAGGGTGGGTTTATGTTCTTACCTTCGAAATTTTGATGTTTTTGCCCCTTTCTTACAGGGAGAACAATTTGAAGAAACAGTGGAAACTAGAAGAGATGGCTAACAATGCGGCGGCTTGTGCAGAAAGGGCAACTAGTGATATGCTGATTGGGCCAGACTGGGCTATAAACATTGAGCTTTGTGATATCATCAACATGAATCCTGGGTAACTTTCTTGCTTATATGTTTATGTGGTATTTTGTAATCCTAGGTAAAGATTGCTTGAAATGACTGTGTAGCTTATTTTGATATCTTGAGAAATTCATCATCCACCTTTTAAGACCAAATCTCAAGTGATAACTTGAGAAATTCATCACTGATACTGACTCATACAAGGGTGGGTTATCATTACTGTTTTGCGGGCTGTTGATGGATATGAGACGATTGTTGGTCTTATTTTAATTATTTTAGCTCGTATTTGTTGGGTACCAAGTGACATGACTGATAGGAATATATCTCAAGTTTCAATACTTCTGGATCAACAAATTCACATTACTGATGGTTGTTGTTCCATAGAGTTAAGTGACAAGTGTGTAAACCAGGATGTTTATGTTGCTTTTCCTGAAGTGTTTGTGGTGGAGTCATCTGTTGAATCTAAACATACTGGTTTACACACTTGCTACATAATTCTTGGGACGACCGCTATCAGGGTTGTGAAGCTGTTGTTGTTGAACTTTTGGGACTTGAAGTATACCTTTATCCCTTATGTCACTTTCATAAGGAGTATCCAGCAAGAATGAGCTGAAGTCATTAAAATAAGACACAACAGTCGTCTCATATCAATCAAGTCACGTAAAAGGCAATGATAACTCATCTTTGTATGCATCAATATCACATGATGAGTTTCTCATGATATCACTTGGGATTTGGTCTTCCAAGGTGGATGCTGAGTTGAGTATAGTCACAATACCATATTATGATGTATCCATTTTATCCGCCCCAACGCGAATAGGAGGGACTCATGTATTTTGCATGCTCAATTTTTTTTTCACCATTGGCAAAATCATGCTGAGTTTGGAAAGAAACATCTGTATTATACTCCAATCTGGCAGTTGTGGTGGACTAGCTGCATAACTGAAGTTGTGAAATGACAAGGCACAGTCAGGATATGCAGTGGTGAAGACCTAGCCTGTCAGTTCATTAGGTTGAAACAATCCCCCAATAGTGACAATCGTTTCACGATTCTCTGTAGGGGGGAGAAAAGTTGCTCCAAATCCATAGGAGAAATCCTGAAAGCAACTGCCTAGGGAAACATCTCCATTATGATTTTTCCCAATGGGGAAAGATGAAGAAGCAGCTACACGGTCACTAGGCTCCTTCTATTTTGTGTTCTTAATTTCTATTTTAAAATCTTACTAGACAAAGAGAAATAAGATAAGAGTGAATGATGACCATAAGGTATTGAGATAGGTTGAATGAAGGAAATTGGTCAAAGGAAAACCAGTTATAGAACTTGAATAGTTCATCTCTTACCAAGAAACAAAGCTAGTTCATCACTCTGTTAGTTATGTTGTGCTTGAAGTGCTATGGAATAGTTAAAAGTTAATACTACTGGACCAAGATTTCTCTTTCTTCATCCTCAATGCTAGTCAATCAATCCGTAATTGCATTATGGGATTGTCTTACATAGACATCTTCAGTTTCTGCAAGTTCTCTGAGCCTGCAACAGAGCAAGCAAACTCTCACTTCCCTGGGCTTAACCCGAGACACTCCAAACAGATTTAGAAAGAGTGACCAGACTTTCTGTGCTTGGTTGCAGTGGACGAACAAGTGATTGATGCTTTTCAAGGAGTTCTCACAAAAGAAGCCTCTTCTTTGAAGTTTATCATGAGTCAAAGCGGCACCTTTAGATCTTAGGTGCTAGCCTGCTACATTCAACACAAACAACTTTAAGAGGTGCTTTAGTTTTCCAGTTCATTTTCCAAGGCGGGCATGTTTCTTTCAAGACAATTATGGCAGCTTTTAACAGAGATCCCACCAAACAGCTAGCTGGACAAGTGTGTTGTGACTTCATGTATCCAAAGAAACAGGATGTAGAAATTCTAGCTCCTAATTCACCAATCATTAAGAGTTTTCCCCAACTGCAGTATCATCCTGTAATAGATATCTTTCAGCTGCGATGCAGTCGTTATTACAACGAGATTATATATTAGGGAACTCATTTTTGTGCAACCCAATGTCCTACCAATAATACAACCAAAATCTCATGTGATACATTTACCCATTCTTAGCTTAGTATGCATATGAAATTCTCTTTAATAACTGTGAATGTGCTTCCAGATGGTATATTATTAGGCATGAGTGAAGCTGGAGTCCAGTAATTTTTGTTCCATTATTTAATGATCAAATACATCCCTCAGGCCTCGACTCCCCTTTTTGCTATAATGTAGTCTTGAAAACCATTTAAAAAGCTATACTTTGTTATGGAGCTTGACATACTTTACTCCCAACTCTCCACCTTTATTGATCACTACATTTTTCCATCTAACCATATGCAGCTTTCTCTGCTAGAGTTTCCGTTGCTCATAAGTTTATGAAACTATTTTTCTAATGTAGAAGAAAGGGAAATGAGCGACATCAATAGGTGAGCATATGATCAAAAATAATATTCACCTTAGTGAGTCTTCCACCAAAGGATAAATATTGTTTCTGCCATGGAGCTATCTTTTTCCACATCGAGAGTTCCTTGCCGGATCCCATTTTCTTTCAATCTAGAACCAAAAAAAAAAGGCTCAAATAAGCAGTAGGGAATGACTCAACTTTGCATCCAAGAATATTGGAAAGCTCCAAAATATTGTCTTAGCATTTAAAATAAAAACACTTCTTTTGGCCAAGTTAATTTTAGGCCACAAACAGCTTCAAAAGCCAATATAGTAATTCGGAGGTGCAACATTTGGTCTCTTTCAGCATCAAAATAATGATGTGTCATGCAAATATGTTCCATCTCCAAGCTCCTATCACTGTGTCCATCTATATAAAAGCTCTTGAGTTATTTATGACTTCCATCCTCTTTAAGAGTTAAATTTAACACTTCCATCACATTCAAAACGAGATAAGGAGAGTGGATTTCCTTGTTTTAATCCTTTTTGGCTTAACCCTTGTGGTTTAGATTTAACAACTTATTTATTAATGAAATTGTGGGAAGTATTTCACCGTGACTGTTAGTTGTCTATCTTCTTTTCACCTGAAAATTATGTACTGGGGGAAGTGGAAAATTGAAAAAGGAAAAAGTAAGTCATGCTTATGGGTAGTAAAGTCTCTCAAAGAAATCCCAGAGCATGATAGGCAGTAAAGTAGGCAAACATGTATAAAGTTGGATGTTGCCTTTCTGGCTGATACAAGTGTAAGATGCACTTCTGTTGCATATTCTTTTATTTGAAATGGTATTCTTCATTGTCAGTTCATGTTCCATCTAGATCTTCTGAAATTGTTTGTTGTCCTGTAGTAAAATTTTAAATTACCCTAGTTGGTCTTGTCAAGTTGAGCTTTTCTATAGTTGATTTTGTACCAGCTTACTGATTAAATTCTAATTGCAGACAAGCAAAGGACGCTCTTAAGATTATCAAGAAACGCTTGGGGAGTAAAAATCCAAAAATACAGCTCCTTACACTATTCGTAAGTACATTTCACTTGCCTTACCTATTACTAGATTTCATCTTTTTGTTTAGGCTACATAGAGTTAGTTTTGCAATTATGATTAAAAATACAGGTCTAAAATTTGAGCGTCTCAAATCTTAGTAATCCACTTTTTGTTTGTTTAACAAACGAATATGACATGCAAGGGTCTCAACTTTCTGTCTTTCTGATATATCGTCTGTGAAACTGGTATAACAGTTAGAGGTGAGTATAATTATCAAACTTTAGCTAACTGGTGAACTATGTTGAAATATCTCCTCTGTGTTTCAGCACATCCATAGTGTTGGCATTTTGCAGTTAGGTCAATAACAATTGGCAATAGACATTCACTTCATCAACACATCATATTTTGACTGCTCGTGTCCCAAGACACATTTGAGCTATCAGTAATTCAATGAATATCCAAAGAGTAGATTTTTCATGTGCATATAACAGTTCTAAATATGGCTCTTGTCATGGGATTTGCCCTTTGAAGTTGCAAAAGATTTTATAAAGAGAAACTTGTATTGAAGATTATTTGCTAATTCTTTCTTTGTACAAATTATTTATTCAGGTTCTTGAGACTCTGAGCAAAAATTGTGGAGAGAATGTATTTCAGCAAATTGTGGAGCGTGAGATTTTACGAGACATGGTCAAAATTGTGAAGAAGAAGGTAAACAACACCTAATATACATGGTTTCCTTAATTTGTTAAACCTATTTGAGATCTCTGATAACTAGGCTTATTGTTTTTGATTACAGCCTGATTTAAATGTGAGGGAGAAGATTTTGATTTTGATAGATTCATGGCAAGAAGCTTTGGGAGGGCCAGGGGGACGATTTCCCCAGTATTACGCTGCATATAATGAGCTGAAGGTGATTCATTTGTGTCTCTATTATTATGCTCTTGCACCTATCAATCTTTAAGTGAAAGTCTGTTCAACGTCGTCCTTGGTTGATTTTCCCCTTACTGTAGCACTTGCTATAGCAAAGGTTCATGTTTTTTCAGTTGCAGTTGGTAATAATGACTTTAGATATTTTATCACATAAAAGAAATAAATTCCTGGATATAGCTGAATCAATTCCTCTCTCTTACTTTCTCAATTAAAAAAGATTATGGGTGTAACCAAAAGTGGCTAAGCAAGTCTAGGTGTCAGAAATGATCTGTTAGATAAGAAAGTGAGTATGGTTTTCCTGATATCAGTTCACATTGACCTCTATTTAGATTCTTTTGAACTGGATAAAATGAACCGAAGGGAATGGAAAATGAACCAAAGATAGATGAATACAATAGAAAGAAGACAGTTCCTTCCTTTTTTTTTTTGAGAAAGGTAACATTCGTATGTATTGACAAAAACCAGTACATGGGTTTTACTGAAAACCATAATTACAACTTATCAACAAAACAAGATATCTGAATCTAAATTCTAAATAGAGCCAAGGATCTCAATAATTGACTCAGTATCCTCTAAGTACAACTGTTTACACCAGAAACAAAAAAGTTTGATACAGTTCAATTTGATCTTCTGGAGATCACAACTTTTGCTCTCAAAACATCTAGCATTTCTCTCTCTCCACTCTCCAGACTGTCCACCAGATACAGGCTGGGACAATCTTCCAACTATCTCTGTCTGAAGCTCCCCCACCTACCTCTTCCCAACTGTAGAGAAGGTGGGTGATCCTGTTAGGCATAGTCCAAATAACACCCCTGAGGCTGATAAAAATCCTCCAACATTGGGTTGTTATCCTGCACTGTAAAAATAGATGGCCAACTGTCTCAACCTCTTCTCCACACAAATAGCATCTCGAGCACACAGAGAACTTCTTCTTCTTGAGATTTTCTTTTGTCAGGACTACTTCTCTTGCCAGTAACCAAGTAAAACATGCCACCTTGAAAGGGGTTTTTGTTTTCCAGATCTGTTTATATGGCCAATTAGATGGTTGTTGGCCACCTTTGTTCAAAAACTTGTATGCTGAGTTCACCTTAAACATGCCTTTGCTGTCTTTGTTCCACCATAATCTATCAACCTCATTCTTTGTCCCTTTGATCTCTGCGAGAGCTCTGAAAAATTCTGTCACAGTTTCAATTTTCCCAGTCATTAAAATTTCTTCTAAAATGGATGTTCCATCCTTGATGTGTCCAACTGTCAGCTACACTCATTTGTTGATGTATTGCCAAAGCATACAGTTCAGGAAAAGATTTTTTAAACTAGCATGTCCCAGCCATTTCCCAGAATGAGGTCTTACTTCGATTGCCTACCCTCACACTCTCACAGTTGTGTTATTTCTCAAACAAGGCCACATGATTCTGATAGACCTCCATAGACTTACACCATAGGGTGTTGATACCTCATTTGTCATCCATTTGTCTTCATCTCCATATTTAGCTTTAGTTGCCTTCCTTTTAGGTGCAGAGTATAACTGGAGAAGAATAATTTTTACCTCTACATTGCCCTGTTGAATAATTAAGTGGTCCTTAGTAGAAACTAGTTTCTCTTGCCAAACCAAACAAGTTAAAGGAATTCAACAAAAGAAGTGCTAACCAACTCTTGATCATGGAAGTTCTGCAGAACTTGTTTATGAGACTGCTACAGCCTAATTGATGGATTCAACCTCATTTTATCAATTTATGTTGCCTTTGGCTTCCGTTAGCTTTCCCATTCCTTTGTAAAATTGCTAAACTTACTCGTTATTTCCTAAATGGTGAGTACTTCCCTCCAATATTATTTTGTCTGTAAATTAGTTAACTGATACTAGCTTCAGCTCAAAAGTTTTGGCGAAGACTTCCTGAGATGATAGTTATGTTTTTCTTTCTGTTGTCGACTTCATAATTGCAAAAATATGTTTAAGAGCATTAACGTTTGAGTCCTCGAAAACAAGTTTGATATACTCAGTTCAGTTATGAAATCAATCCTCACTACATGTATTTACAGTTATGGGGATCTAGCTAAATATAGATCATTATAGAGGCCTTTCTGGGAAGTATGCTTTTTCTACGTGGAGCATTAACAAAAAATATATAGCTCCTCTAATAGGAAAATAAAGAGGACAAGGTTTGACCTCACAGCACTAAGATGTATGCGTTGGTTCTGTGAATGTTCAGACATATGCAACTTATAGAGAGTTAGGACCACTTTTAGTAGGTTCAGACATATGCAAGTTATAGAGAGTTACTACCACTTTGAGAAGTACACATTATGCCAGTAAAAGACAGATTTGTTCTAATAACACATCAAGTGACAAAAATTGGAAGTCCTGTTGATCTAGGATAACTTTTTTATGCAGTTTATATCTTCTTATATGCTACTCTTTTACTGTTGTGCTGTGCATGCTTCTTTTTCTTTTAATTTTTTCGAAGTTCTCTTCATATACTAGTTGAAATTGCATATTGCACTTTTGTATGTGAGTGGTTTTCATTTTTCAGTAGATCTTTTAGAAATACCGCATGCCAATTAAGGTGTGTATTTTTAAATGTGTTATTGCAATTTTTTTTAAAATGTCAAGCTGCTTTTACGTGGATTGTCTTCCATACAGAGTTCTGTGTGGGGTGTGCAGGTTAAACAAGCATCCTGGATGATACAGAATTTTGTCTTCCATAATAACTATGTAACCATACCACCCACAGTTTGTCCTTTTTCTTGCGTAGGTTCCACAGCGGCTTCCATAATACTGCTAAACCTTACATTGATGCTAAATATAACACAGAAACAACATAAATCTTTAAATTAATAGAGTGTCCTAAATTATTAAAAATTCCAAAATACCTTCTATTTCCTCTATACACAAGAAATTGTTTGACATCGTCATTGTTCCATTGTATAACCGTAGCTTCTGACATGTTTTTGTACCAGAGAGTTCTTTATATACGTGTTGCCTTTGTCCTGAGTTGTTGTGTTTTCTTAATCACCTCAACCTTTACAGTTCACCAACATTTTTGTTCTTTTCTTTTTATATTTTTTTGGGTTTTTCTAATGTACAATATTAATGGCTGCACCATTGAATAAAAGAAAAGTACAATATTAATGGCTGCACTGTTTACTCATGCTATGGTAATTCTTGATATGATCTTAGGGTTACTTCGAGTACGTTTTATAATTCACAACTCTTTTCCTAAGTTTTCTTTGATATGTTTCTTGTATAAGTTGATTGCTCATGATTTGTAGAACTTCTCTAATGAATGGAGGATACCATTTTGTATCATTATGTTTGAATTAATCCATTGTCACAGTTGCTCCATCGTATTGCATTTGTTTCTTTTGTAACCCTTTTCCTCTCCAATTAGGAAATCAAGATGGAAATGAGTTGTTTTAGATTTTACCGTGTATCACCTGAAGCCTTCATCTTCTTATGTAGACTAGCTTCTGGACACACATGTGTCAATCAGTACAATTTTCTTAAAATCACATGAATATTATTAACATGCCTGTTGTATAAAAAAAATCATAATTTGAAGGAAAAAAGGTGTAAACTCCTTTAGCAAAATGTGAAGTATATCAACTGCTATGCCATTGTAATTTGTTACATCAAAATTCTGTATGTTAAGATCACACTCTTATATATGGAAACTTAGTTACATTTTAAAACAAAGTATGATATGCTGGTGAAAATAATTTTTCCAAGAAATTAATATCAGACTTTACATGATTTGAGTAAAAGCATATAAGATTTCACACAGGCTATTGTAAATTCATGATTTGAGTAAAAGCATATAAGATTTCACACAGGCTATTGTAAAATTTTACACAAAAAAACTTGCTCATCGCCTCATCCATTGTGGATTGTCTGTCAATTTTCAGTAAAAAGCACAGAAGTTTCCATTTATTATTAATTAACTCACATTTAAATTAAAAGATTAGTCATAGAATCGACAAGAATACTTCTGGCAACTTAATTAGATTTGTACTTTTGTCCTCACTAGAACATTAAATTTAACTTCTCCTTGCTATTTTTTTGATATAATATGCACCATTTGTTAGCGACGAGGGTATATATGCGCCATTTTTTTTAACGAGGGTATATCCGTTACGATGTTCTAAATCGTTAAGTTTGAAGAGTACTTTGCCCCTTTTCCATAAATGAAGTAAATAACCTCTGCTGCATGCATACATTCTCGTAGTTAGAACTTTTTAAAAAGATCTTTTGAACAGTTGCCAGTTCAAAAAAAAGATCTGTTAATTCACAAATGATATATATACAGCAGTAACCAGTGTTACTATGGCTTTTGTGCTGGCTTCCATCCTAGTTCCCTGGCCTGCAAGAAGAGAATGCTACAATATTGTGTTATCTAATATTGGTGTTTATAAATTTGTGCGACAAATTGGTTAACTTGAAGTTGAACATTTTCTGGCTTCTATCTTGAACTATATTGTGACATGGTGTTTGTTCCAAGTTTAATCGAAGACTACTTAGCATTAATTGAATTTGGTTGGGAGTTTAAAACTTACCACAAATTACAGAAGATACAAAATATATGATGATTATACATTCTATATGCATATCTAACAGGGTATTGGAAAAGATTCTGAATGATTTGATTGTTAATATGTCAATTTTTATTTTTTTTAAACATTGATGTTTAAGAGATAATGCATTATAAAGATACTACCATCAATCAACATTTAAAGGTTATTTTGTCATTCTGGCTTCCAACTTTTATACTTGATAGTATTAGTTTTTACCAATTTGATTGATCACTGATCTAGATCATTCAAATCTTCATATGTTTTCTTTAAAAATGAACATTGCAGGCTGCAGGTGTAGAGTTTCCACCTCGAGAGGAAAACAGTGTACCTTTATTTACACCACCACAAACCCATCCAATTGTCCACACGCCTTCCGCTTATGAGGAGGCTGCAGTTGAGGCCTCTCTTGAGTCTGATCCCTCTGGACTCAGGTATTGATTAACTTATTCTTTCCGTTTAGTACGGTTCATGCTCAAAGTGTTAGAATTCTGTTTATGAACATTTCACTTATTAAAGGACACTATTAAGATCTATATGGATATTGTTTATGTGCACCTCCCTCTTTTCAGTAAGTGCTTCACTATTGTTTATATGCACCACCTCTCTGTTTAAAAGGTCAATTAGTGTACCTTTATTGGACTCCCAAGTTAACTATCTAGAAATTGAAATTTTGGGTAGTACTTGTGGTATCCAGCATTTATGGCAACTTTGTTCTAGTGTAAGTGAAGTTTCTGATTCAAACAACGCATTGTTGGATGAAAAAGGATGGGTGGTCTTAGATAATCTTCCCCTCTTTAGAAAGCTTTTGGGGTTGAGGTCCATTTATCATTGTGTCAGAGCAGGTCCCATCCTAATTCATAGTTGATTAATTTTGGCACCCCATATTAAATTTCCCACGCCCCAGATGTCTATCCCTGGGCATGGGGTAGAGTGTTAAAGAGTTCCACATTGGATGAAAAAAGGATGGACGGTCTCCATGCATTATTGTCTTTGGACAATCCTCCCCTCTTGAGCTAGCAGTTCTAACCCATTTTATAGCTGATGCATTGAAACTGGAAGAATGTAGTAAACCATTAAGAACTTTTGATCAAATAGAGCAACTTTTATCAAAACACAGTTTCAATGTTGCCAGTTTTGATGCTGCCAACTACATTCATTTGGTAACCATTTTGTAAGTTTTAAATGCTCCCATCTTAGCCGATGTGGTACGACATGAAAAGCCCTGAGTTTCAGCTATAGTCTAGTCTCACTGCTGCTTTCTTTTGAATTGAGTTATTATTGGCGTTTAAGTGACTTGTGACCTTTGAAGCGCTGTCTTTTTATTCAACTACTATCTCTAATTGCTGAGGATTTGATCTCTGGCTTATGTCAAACTCACTGCAACTTTCTCCAATGCCCTTTGTCCCTTGTCGGCTGTTTATCGAGACATCATGTACAAAATAAATGTAGAAAGTCAAATAAAGAACTGTTAGTTTCGAGTAAGCAACATTTCTAAAGAACTGGTAATTTCAAGTAAGTGACATTTTTGGTATCCTGTCTTTTCAGTGTTGCGGAGATTCAAAGTGCTGAGGGGCTATCAGATGTCCTGACGGAGATGCTTGGTGCCTTGGATCCAAAGAACCCTCAGGTCAGAACTTGGTTTGTGCTCTTTTTTCTCAGGTTCATAGTGGTTACTTATCCCCATTCGCTACTATAAAAGTTGAAAACCGGAAGGGTGGTATGAATTATTCGTAGGTTAAATGAGTTTTTAAAGATAGTCTTTGGGTGCTTTATTCGGTTAAGTGGAAAATTTCAGAACTATACTTTCTCTGAATGCTCTCTTCCACCCCTTCACTAATTGAAATGAGAAGCTTAGTTAAAATGATAACTATCCCCTCCCCGATGAAACAAAAATTAGTAGAGGAAAAAGAAATTGTACCTTCAGAAGTCCTTTAAAAAATATCTGGCATGGATTTTGTCTCCCTTTTTGATGGGGGCATGTTGTTACATCTAGGTCTTTATTGGGTTTTTGTTTAATTTTGTAGGTTAAATAGGGTTACTAAAGTGTAGATATCCTATTCTTCCTTTCAGTACTTCTATAGCTGAAATACTAGGAACTATCATGTTGTATTCCATTTTCGGTATAAGTGATGTTACATTCCATCTTTGAGTGTTAAAATACATATTGGTTCATCAGCATTGTTTCATCCAATTTATGTTTGGCATAACTTGTCACGTCCAAGATGAATTATTGTTTATGTTTTAATTTATTATGTGACGTCTATGCAGTCCGTGAAGGAGGAGGTGATAGTCGATCTTGTTGAACAGTGTCGTTCTTACCAAAAGCGTGTGATGATTCTTGTGAACAACACAGTGTAAGAACCTGAAGTTTTAGTGGTTTTATTACATTTTTAATAGCACGTTAACATTGTTTTCCTTTGCAAATAGAGACGAGGATCTGCTGTGTAAAGGATTGGCACTCAATGACAATCTGCAGCGAGTTCTTCGTAGACATGACGATATTGCCAAAGGAACCTCAACAATTACTGTACCACCCAGAGAAACTCCTGTTGCACCCCTTATGAATGTGAATCATGAGGATGATGAGTCAGAAGATGATTTCTCTCACTTATCACGGAGGTAATGCTTGGTCATTTAGCTATTATACTGATTCTCTTTCCCCACCCGCACAGTAGTTTTGTTCAGTTTTATATAGTTTTGCCTTGTTTGTGCTGTTCTTACTGCAAATATTGCCACTTTGGAGTACGCGATGCAGTAAAGCATGAGATCCTTAGATGGTCATTGATATGAGAATATAAATTAACTCTCTATTCTCCATCAAGGGAAGTTGGATTTCATTTTGCGGCGAAGAATATTATGTCAAATGGTTCCGAGATATCATTTTCACTTTAGTTCTCTCAGCTGTTTAGGTGGTTAATACACTTCAAAATAGCCTATTTGACATGCATCTGAGGTAACCTACTTATAGATTTTTTTCACTAAAAAACAGTCATTAGTTAATTCCATTAGTACTAATATTGGGCTGGTTATATTACCATAAGAAGTTTGGGGCCAAAGGCCTTCATAAAGTTTTTGAGGGGAAAGTTTGGGGTAAAAGAGTCCATGGTACCCAATTCTTGATTTTTTAATTTCTTTTCTGGACCTACTTTTCGGTGGTGTGACCATAACTTCATAGTATTGTCAAATTCAGAGGATATTCACTGGTTCTCAAGGGAAAGACTTCTGCAGATTGATATTGGTGTCCACTGTCCAGGAGCTTAAGAAATTGTGCAATCTAGTGTCTCTGTGAATTTACTTTATTCATTTGTGTGCTGGCATGACACAATTCTGTTTCTTGGTTAAGAATAATATTCTTTGAGTGAGATTCTTGAGCAATGAGACTGGAACCTTGCATGATGTCCCTTTTTTTTGGGGGGGGGGGGAGACAATGACGATTAAGAGATTATAACTTACAATTGTCAGAATGTTTATAACCATTGTTAAGTTTAGAGGTTTGTGCTTTAATTTGATCAAGAATTCCAAAATGCATAAGAATATTTTGTTGTGCTTTTTCCAAAATCTCTATTAGTATCCCTTGACAGTGTGGTCTTTGGCTTTTGTTTTTCCTTTTCTTGATGTGTTACTGTCACTCAATTTGCAGAACTTCAAGAGATCCATCACAGGGACAGGGGCGGAAGACTATTGATGTGAAGAGTGAGCCTATGCGAATTACTCCAACTCTTCCTCCTCCACCTTCATCAAGGAGACCAGTTTTTACGGACGGGAAAATGGTTGATTATCTCAGCGGTGACAGGTTTGAATCTGAAAGATCAATGGGAACAGAAGGATCATCACCTATTGCTGCTTCAACTAATTCAAACAATGCGAGTTCCATCCCATGGTCAAGTCCCAAGCCATCTTCATCTGCACCCCCTCCAGATGATTTGCTAAATCCAACTGCTGATGAGGAGTTCTTGAACCCCACTGCATCTATGTTTACTGGAAAAAACAACCAGAATGAATCCAATTCAAAAGCCAAATCTGCTGATAACTTGCCTCCAGCACCTTGGGATGCTCCTCCTCCTACCGCACTCCCTCCACCACCAGCCAGATATGATCAGAGACAGCAGTACTTTGAGAAACATGTTTCTGGTGGCTCCCCTCCCGCAAGAACTGGATCGAGTTCCTATGACAGCATAGTTGGACAAACAAAGAATCTCTCTATTAATTCTTCTTCACCATCCAAACCAGAGAAACCTGAGGACGCACTCTTCAAAGATCTTGTTGATTTTGCAAAAGCCAAGTCTTCCTCATCTTCAAACCAATCCAATAGATCATTTTAAGTGATTTCAATGAATATGAATAATGTGTGGTGGGGTGTATATCTACTTTTTCTTCTTGTAGCAATAAATATTAGAGAGGACTGAGTTTATGGATTACTGGAGCTGCTTCTTCTGCTTTATTTTCTGTTCGGCTTTCAGCCTTTAGGTGAGTGATAGTGTAGCTGACATGACATTTATATCTTGGATCATATAAGATGGTTAATATTTCTGTTTGTTTGTTTTGTTTCAACTGCTAATCCAATTTCAGTTTGGTAGCATAGAACACATAGTGTGTCATGGTGGTTGCTCAAGTGTACTTCTTCTAACATCGTGCACGTTGGAACTCAATAACAAACCTCTATCGATTCTGAAAAATTGACACACAGCTTTCTCCAGCGATCTTCTTAAGTCGTCTCTCTTTCATTCCTCTTCTCAGTGTTGCTGCTTTGTCCCATAATCCAGTTTCAGCATACTGATTTGCTAACATGACCAAATTCCCACTCCTTTTAGGCTCCAATTCAAGTAACCTCTTTCTGACCTTCTCTCCCACTCCAGTATCGTCGCTAATATCATGAATGTGGCATGCACTGAGCAATGTCCTCCATATGACTGCATCAGCCTCAATGGGCATGTCAAGTATGAAATTGTGTGCTTCTTCTAGACGACCAGCACGACTCAAGATATCTACCATGGCACCATAATGTGCCATCACAGGTTTGATGCTATGGAGAGTTTCCATCTCTTGAAACAAACGATACCCTTCTTCCACCATCCCAACATGGCTACAAGCACAAAGCACACCAAGAAAGGACACATAATTAGGCTTCACAGAACAATCCTTCATTTTACAAAAGAGTTCCAAGGCTTGTGCAGCAAATCCATGCTGAGCTAATCCAAGAATCATTGCACTCCATGTCCACACATTTCTTTCACCTATCCTATCGAAGATCAAACGAGCATAATCGACTGCTCCACATTTAGCATACATGTCAACAAGAGAAGTTCCCAATTGACAATTTACATACATCCCTTGCTCAATCACTTGACAATGAATCCATTTCCCTAAACTCAAATCACCCAACTCAGCACAAACAGAAAGCAAAATCACCATCGTTGTCTCATCCGGTCGAACCCCACATTTTCTCATCAAACGAAAAATCTCAATCGCATCATAATACCAACAGCTTTCAACACAAGCCGAAATTATCGAATTCCAAGAAACAACAGTTCTAAGCGGCATTACATCAAACACCTTGTATGCATCCATAATCTTCTTGCAAGACCCATAAAAATAAATCAAAGTGTTCTGTACATACACATTTTTACAAATACCCATCTTGATGACATCGCAATGAATCTGTTTTCCTTCTTTCAAACCCATAAAAGACGAACAAGCTTTGAAGAGAAAAGGGTATGTGAATTCATCAGAAACAACTCCAGAACGCCGCATTTCAACAAAAAATCGAATGGCTTCACTATGTTTAGCATAATTCCTAATGAGGATATTCCACCAAGAATTAGATGAATTTTGGGATTGTTTGATGACAAGAGCGACGTAAGAAGATGAGTTTATTGGAGTATGAGAAGCAAAATAGTTGACAATTTTGAGAAGGATGCAATTTTGTTGAGATAGTCCTGAGATTACGAGTTGAGTATGAATTTGGTAAACATGTTTTAGAGAAGAACAAGAACTGAGAAGATCTATGAGTTGTTGGGTTTTGGAGGTAAAGCTCATCTCAAAATTATGTAAATGACAGCAGATTTTATAATTATAAATTAGAGTATATATAGCCTTTTTAATGTTCATAATTTTATCCAATGTTATAAGATTGTATCATGTGTTCCTATTCAGTCTTTTATTAGAGTTATTGACATATATACTTTGTTTTTTGACATCAAGACATCAATGTTTCAAAAGTATAACGGAGGATATGTGTATATCATTTACGATAGTTCAGAGATATATTTATACTTTTACCTTTCTATCTATCTTGTTAAATTGTCGCAAATATAATACATGAATATAACATTTTACTTGGTCTCATGTTATATTTATGTCTTTAAACTTTGAATGTAAACAAGTAAACACTTAAACTTACATAAAATTAAACAAATAGACATACACATCCTAAGCGACATCCTACGTAACAATTTGCTTCATACATGATGTCCTATGTGTATTATACCACATAGTACTCATGTTTTACTTATTCAACTTTATACAAGTTTAAGTGTCTACTAATGCACACCCAAAGTTCGAGAACGTAAATGTAAAATAAAATAAGTTAAAATACATATTTATTTATTATGCCTTAAGTTTAACTGTTCATAAATTTTGTCAATGTACAAACATTGCATCTGTTTTAACTACAGCAGAGAATCCGTTTTTAATTTCCAAATGGTAAAGGCGGTCTATATTTGATGGAAAATGTTCAATTATGCTATTGAACTAGAGAAAAAGATCCATTTATGTCATGGTTAAAATTTTGACTCATTTATGTCATTATTTGTTCACTAAAATGACATATATGAGTCAAACTGAATGACATAGATGAATATTAGAGTCACCATTGAAGTTGTCCCGAATTTTAATAAAGACACCTCAATTTTGCGACTTTTCTATTACCGCATTAAACAATTTTGAACAGATATTGTTATACCATTTTTCGATCAGCCCCAAATTTTAAGAAACGAGTGAATTCACACACCAATCATTATATAACACGTGTCAATTTAATTAAAAATGTATTTTTTTTTTCTTTTAAGTTTTTCCTTTTATTTTTTTCTTTCTTTATTTCTCTCTCTTACTTTTTGAATTTTAATTTGGGGGAATAACCTAGGAGACCCTGTACTTGACTTCGTTTGTTAGTTGAACCCTTCTACTCATCATTTTGTCAAATGAACCCTTAAATTCATTCAAACTCAATATTTATACTTCTTTCTGATCTGATATGTGTGCGTGCAATATACTCATTTTACCCTTCAAATACCACATCATTTTTTAATGACACGTTATTATTATTATTATTATTCCAATGACACATCAAAAATTACATTTTAAAAATAAATAATATTAAAAAATAAAAAGTGCAATTTTCTCTCCCTTTCTCCCCCTTCCTGCTTCATCTTCTTCACTTACCCACCCTTTATACCTCACCCATAAAAAAAACATCATTTTCATCTTTCTTCATTGTTCACACTTCAAAGTTTTTTCAATCATAAGATATAGTAATTTGTAATTAGCTCTTGTACATAGATGCTTTAGATTTCATTTATTTTTGATTTGATTATAAAAATCAAGAAAACTTCAAGTTGGGAAAAATTATTTACGAGTAAATTCAATCAATAGATCTTAAATTTATAAAAATGGTGAATACTATATTTTCTTGCAAAAAATTTCTTTAATTTTATATTTGATGATAATGGTGATGGGATGTACGTTAAAGAAGAAAAATAGAAAAGGGATAAGGGTGGGGGTGGGGGTATGGAGCTGAAGAAAAAGAGAAAAAGGGTGGGGTTGAGACTTGGGGCTCAGGAAGAAGAGAAAAGGGATGGGGAAGAAGAACAGAGAAGGGGACTCGGTGGTGTGAGTTGAAGAAGAAAGGGTTTGGGATTTTTTTTATAGAAAATTATTATTATTATTTTGTCTTATAATTTTAATAATTTTTAAATAAAAAAATCGCATTCATTTGCTTTAAAACGCTTGTGGTCACACATTTATCCAACTCAATTATTTTAATGTCACATAAGCTCGGTCAATGATTAGACGGGTTTAGAAAATAGAGTTTTATCGACTTTAAGGGTTCATTTGGCAAAGTGACGAGTAGAAAGGTTCAACTGACAAACTTAGCAAAGTACAGGGGTTCCCAGGTCATTCATTTCATATCCCACCTCCCACTTTCAAATGATTCATCCTCCTTTTTTTTCTTCACCTCTCATCCCGCATGTCAAATTGAACCCCACTTTCATTTTTTTCTTTTCTTTTTTTTTCTTCTTCTTCTTTGATCAATTTTTTTTATTATAGAATCCATACTATTATTTAGACTTTACTGAATTATTAATAAAAAAATTTAAAATTTTGTAGGTATCATCAACTAATCATTTTCATATATATTCAAAATTAGTAATGATAAATTTTAAAAGAATCAATTAATTTTTTGAAAATTAAAAGAACTTAATTGAAATCGAATAAAATAAACTATATGATACTTTCTAATTATTTTGAAATCTAATGAGTTTATCAAATTGTTCGAAATATAAGAAAATATTTAGATAAAGTTTCAAAATTAAAGAGAGTAAAAAAAAAGGGTATAGTTATGGTAAAAATG
The DNA here is from genome assembly GCF_001406875.1 of Solanum pennellii. Lineage (NCBI taxonomy): Eukaryota > Viridiplantae > Streptophyta > Magnoliopsida > Solanales > Solanaceae > Solanum > Solanum pennellii. The sequence goes on along the minus strand of NC_028640.1, from coordinate 67,185,946 downwards.
ATGACATTGAAAGTAAGAAGCTTCAAAGAATGAAGATAACAATGATTTTTTAAAAAGAAAAGAAAGAAAGAGAAAAAATAAAAAGAAAAAAAAATTAACATAATAAGAAGAATAAGTAAATATATTTTATAATAAAATACTTGTAAAATTAAAATTATATATTTGTTTTAGGTTGTTCACTCTCTTTGAGAGAGTGCCATACCACTCTCTATGTCAGGTGGATGAAAAATGATGTAATAATATCTATTCAAAATTATTTAGTGAGGTAATAAGACGGGTGTCTTTTTAAAAATTCACAACAACATTGATGACTTTATATTTTTTCTTGAACAGATAATTAATGACATGAATAAGTCTCTTATCAAACTTAAATGACAAATACTTAAATCTGGCAATTCAATTATTGCAATTGGTGCATAAGTAACGCACGTTAGATGCTTTGGACCGATAATGACATAAATTGATTTATTAAAATCCTATTGGCCTACACAAAAAAGCTAAGTTGATGACTATATTGGATAGGAAACTAAAATTAACATCAATCAAAATTTAGCTAACGAAAAATATAAATATTTCTGAAAAAATAGGATATTGCTAAATGTTTTATTTAGTTCACATATATATACATGCATCATTGTTTACCATTCACAAATATGAAAAATACAGAAACATGAAGAAAAGTATAAAAAAAAAAAAAACTTAATCTATTACACAATAAAATTCAAAGTTCTTAAATGTTTATGTCTTTATTTAGAGAGACCAAATGGAGTAGCAATTAAATAAAGATCATTCTTTCTCCTGGCTGTCAATCCTTCTGTTTCAATGGTGTCCAAATCATTTGGATTAACTCCATTAGCAACCTTCCAATCAAAGTGATAAAGTAATTGAGACAATGGATGTGCAACATTAACTAAACCAAATAACATTCCGGGACACATTCTTCTTCCTGCACCAAACGGAATAAATTCAAAGTGATTTCCTTTGAAGTCAAAACTACTATTCTCAAATCTCTCAGGTATAAAACTTTCCGAATCATGCCAGTATTCCGGATCTCTACCAATCGACCATGCATTGACCAAAACCTTTGTTTTCACAGGTATTGTGTATCCATCAATCTTTGTTTCCTCTCTACATTCCCTTGGGACTAATAGAGGAGCTGGAGGGTGTAGCCTTAATGTTTCTTTGATAACAAATTGCACGTAGTTCAACTCTTCCAAATCACTATCGTTAAATGCTTTTTTCCCATTCAATCGTTCTCTCACTTCGAGTTGTGCTTTCTCCATAACACTTGGATTTTTCATTAGTTCTAAAAATGCCCAAATTATCGTCGTAGAAGCTGTTTCAGTTCCTGCTAGAAACATGTCCTACATGTAAAATTAAAAGTATATTAAAAATATCCAAAGTTTATAACACGAATAAATAAAATAAAATAAAAATTACTATACTTACAAGTATGACTGCTTTAATGTTTCGATTTGTGATTGGAGGTCCAAATTCTTCACTCTCCATGACTCTAAGTAAAGCATCGACAAAATCTTCATTTCCAGACTCACCATTACATTTCTTACCTTTTGCTCGATTATCGATATGATCATTGATGATTTTCTCCAACATTTCATCAATCTTTGAGTGTGCCTTTGACAATTTGGATTTCATTCCACTAACATTATGAAGCCACTTTTGTGAAGGGAACAAATCACTTAAGTCGAATCCACCAATTAATGAATAAATATCTTTTACCAACATTATTAACTTATTTCGATCGTGTATGATTTTTCCAGATACTGATCTACAAGTTACGGTATTTGTAAACCAAAAGATCTTGTTGGATAAGTTGATCAACGAGTCAGGTGTAGTGGAACGGAGAGAGGAAATGAGATTTGATATCTCCTCTTGTCGAATTGAAGCAAATGATTTGACCATTTTTGTACTAAGAAGTTCTAGTACACAAACCTTTCGCATATTTCTCCAGTAATCTCCATAGGAACTAAAGGCTATGTCCGTGCAATCATAAAATATGACACTCGCGGACATAATTTGTGGCCGATCTACAAAATGGAGGTCTTGAGTTTTCATGATTTCTTTTGCCATTTCTGGTGACGATACAACAATGGTTGAAATATTCCCAAGACGTAAGTGCATGATTGGGCCATATTTTTTCGATAGATTTCTAAGTGAACGATGTGGTAAATCGCTCATTAATTGATGCATGTTTCCTATAAAAGGTAGTCTCCATGGTCCAGGAGGCAACTTTTTGTTTGCAGATTTTGATTTTTTCCATTTTTGAGACAGAAAAAACAAAGAGGAGAGGAAGAGAACAAGTGAGATAAAGATAATTAAGGGAAAATGTTGATACTCCATTTTTGGAAGCTAAGAAAAAAAAGGAAAAATGCACACTTATGTCTTATAGAGATACAAGCATCATGTTTAGGTTTGTCTGTATATATAATACTGGTCCTGGACGGTGTGTCCCATGCTAAGTTGTTTGGAGTTGTTATAACGATATATATATATATACACACATACATACATACTCAGAATGTATGGTGATCCTATTCAATAAAAACTATTATCAATACAAGGTGCATCATACTGGAATATTGATACATACATACATACTCAGAATGTATGGTGATTCTATTCAATCAAGACTATTATCAATACAATGTGCATCATACTGGAATATTGATACATACATACATACTCACAATGTATGGTGATTCTATTCAATCAAGACTATTATCAATACAAGGTGCATCATACTGGAATATTGATACTAAATGGTTTTCAAAAGTAATGTTAAGATTTTTTTAATTATGTAAGTTTTAAATATATTAAGAATTTAATTTGACATAAGTTTTATTTAATGTGTCACAACACATAATTTATGTGTCTTCATTTTTATTTATATGTCGTCTTTACAAAAATAGATGATCTTTAATATTTGTCATTTCACAAAATCAATGTATAAATAAAACTTTTCTTATTATTTTACCTTTGTGAGTCGTTAGTTTTGAAAATATATTCATCTGACAAACATAAAAAAACTAAATAAATATATGATTCAGGTTCATTAATCAAATTACTTAATCAAAATAACCTAATTAATGTTCATTAATTGAAAACTGATTAATTTTCCTAGATAGTCCGTCATATATATTTGATAAATTACCTAATAATATCACTTTTGTTTATTTTATGACTACGATATCACTCAACTTTACATATTTACTCAAAATAATCTTTCTCTAACGAACTAATGTCCAATGCCATGTCACATTATTCGTTTTTTTTTTTTAAAAAAAAAGAATCTTGAGGACTTTAAGGGAAATAATTGAAGATTGATTAATGATAAAATTCATATACTCATAATTTTGTTTTGTAGAGCCAATTACGCAAAATCTGATGTAAGCCTACAGTACGATGGGGCCATTAGTTTAGGGTCCATTTAGTTGGGAGGAATCTTTTTTTCATATTTAATATTTTGAAAATATTTTCTCTGCCCTAATATGTACTATAAAAATAAAAAAATAAATACTAGTACTGAAAATCGTCTTTTCATTGGAAGGTTTAGTTTTTCAATGATCTTTAAAATATTATTTTCAGCACATTTCTATTATATCGAAAAGTCATGGAGTTAGGATAAAAGCAAACACTTTTTAATATATATTAAGTATCATTTTAGTCAGATGTAGTACGTTAAAAGACTAAAATAAACATTTTTCTTATACATTACATATAATTTCAATCAAATGAAATATATTAAAAATTAAGTCCACATTTCTTATATATTAAGAATCATTCAATCAAGTGAAATACATAAAAGACCAAAATAAAACATTATTCATACATTAAAAACCATTTTTGATCATTTTCTCAAATTGGAAGTACCAAAATTACGGATCAAAGTGATACTTAGGTGACTATTGTGAACTTAATTACTATCAAAGATAACGGAACCATTTTTGTCATATTCTCTAATCGTGTTTTACTAAATACAAAATTAAGAAATAAGAAAAATTTAAAATTCGTAATATAAAATAAGTCAAAGATATTTATGTAATTTTATCAATTATACTACTCCGAATTCCTAAAGAATCAAGTGGACACAATGTCTCTATGTATAGCAATGACAGTTTTTTATGTAAGCCTGCAATGCAAAGGACCATTATAAGGAGGAAAACTTTTTACGATTAAAATTTTTTTAATTTTTAAATTTTCGATAGAATTTTTGAAAATATTTTCTCTACAACTGTTTTCTTAAAAATAAGGAAAGAAATGTCTTCCTTAGAAATAAGTTTCTTTGCTACTAGAAAAAAAGGAATTAGTGATAGATAAAATTTTGTGACTAAATAACAAATTATATTTCGATCCTATTTAGCTATAGATTAGCGACAAATGACTAGAAAATTCAATTAGTGACAAATTGTTAGAAAATTCAACTAAAAATAGATGATCCTTAATATTTGTCATTTTACAAAATCAATGTATAAATGACATTATTCTTTTATTTTACCCCTGTGATCAATTATTATCCTTGAAAATATACATTTGACCAACATAGAAAAACTAAATAAATAATCATGTTCATTGGTCAAATTAATTAATCAAAATAAATTAATTCATGTTCATTGATTGAGAACTTAATTTAAAAAAAAACATCAAGTAAGAGTAAAATAGTAAGCTTACTTAGTTTCTTAATGCACGTGAAACCTAAAATGATAGTGTATAAATTAAAACGAAGAAAGTATAAAACTAACATTTTAGAAGTATAAAATTAAACAGAAACTTGAGGAGTTTCTAGGTAAATGATTGAAGATTGATTAATCATAAAATTATATATATAATGACATTAGCTCCAATAACGCAAATTATAATAATGTTTTGAAAATTAGTCAGAGATCAGATAACATTTTGATGTAACCCTGTATTTATTAAAATATAAAAAGAGTAGGGAGGATTTTCCACCAATTATTATCTCTATTATAAAAATGATATTTTCAAAAAGATATATAGATAGAATCAACCTATCATGTATATTATAATAGCAAATATTCCACTAATACCTTTGATAACATAATTAATGTCACAAATGGATTTTATTATAGCTAATTTTGTCAAGGAGGAACAAAAAATTAAGTAAATAGTTCTACTAATTAAACATGGAATTTTCATCATAGTCATTCTCTTAAGTTAACATGAATAATCATATAGCTAATTTTGTCAAGGCATTCACAACTTTTTTTCCTTCCCTATATTAGTGCTCAAAGAGATATTCTTATGTTAATTTTCCTTGAAATTCTTATGAAGAAGTTAGTTTAGTGTTCCTTCAATAGCTTCTTATGAACTTGTACTCACATATATTTTATGAAAATGTTAGTAGAATTATTACTATTTACTTATTTTTCATTTCAGCTTTACGTAGATTAATTACCCATGTATCAATAAAGAAATGCAACAACACTTTCAATCATGTGTCATCTTAAATAGAGCAACATGAAATTGGCAATCAAAAAGATACGTTGAATGAATCAGAGCTTCATAGTTGGCAATTAAAGGTCTATAACAACAATAATTTTAACTTTGTTAATAGTTTCTTCAATAGCAAAAGCTTTGATCAAGCAGATTGTTTGGTTAACCAGATTTGTGTTATCTAATTTAGGACTACATAAGATTGAAAATATTGTTGCATTACTTTAGAGTTGAAGAGGCAATAATCTTCCGAAAGTTGAATAGAAAAAATTTAAATGATAGTTTTGTAAAACGTTTTGCAAGAAATGGGTTAGAGAATGATTCTTAGGGTGCTATTTAAGGAATATGTGATGTATTATCACATTATGTTAATCAATTGACTAAATATTTCAATTTAGGTTAATTGTAATATATGGAGTAACTTCTAAACGGAATATATTGTGTCACTATCCAAAAATGAATGTGATGACACTCATTTTATTTCATCAACACAAGTAAGCCTAAAACTCAATTTTTATATGGTGAATGTACGAAGTAAAATGAGAATAAAAGTTTGATATTATAAAATAATGCGGAAATTTATAATCAACTTAAATATACCCCCAAAACCTGATTGCACGTGCACAAGCCTTCTAATGCATTATTACACCAGAAGTGAAAAAAAACATAAGTCTCCAATGATGTTGTCTCTAAAATAGAACAAGATCATATATAGGAGTAAGAAGGTCCACTGAGATGACAAATAAATGTCTCATAAATCTCCATAGGAAGCCCAAAAAAAAAAAAAGAGAATAGAAAGTATCATAAAGATTCAGGCTCGTAACCTACAAAAATGTAGAAGCAAGGGGTGAGTATCAAACCACACAGTACTAAAAAAGTAGACTTTTAAACACAAGCTAAAAGAAATAGAATTTAGTACTCCCTGTCCCCAACCGAACCTCCACAACTACAACTTACATAAAAACCAGTCCAACTTAATATGTTATGTAAATTGTGAACTATTAGGTTGGATTGGTTTTGTGCAGGTTGTAGTTGTGGAGGTTCGTTGGGTTGTAGGGAGTATCCGTATTCTATTCCCTTAATCCGTTTTTAAAAGTATACTTGTTGAGTACCGTATGGTTTGGTACTCACCCTTGCTTCTACATTTTTGTACGTTACCGACCCGAATCTTTGATGCTTTTTCTTCTCTTCTTTTTCGAGGCTTCTTGTGGAGATTTGTGAGGTAGTTGTTTGTCATCTCAGCGGACCTTCTTACTCCTATTTATGATCTTGTTCTACTTTAGTGACAATACCACTTGAGACTTGTGTTTTCTTTAAAAATTCATTGTAATACATTGGAGATTTGTGCACATGACAATCGGGTTTTGAGAAATTATATTTTATTGTAATATTTCATTAAAATATTTAGGAGTTAATAACTTTGATGGTCACTCAACTATCAATTGTTTTCACAGAAAGTCACTTAACTTTCATTTTCAACTCAAAAGTCACTCAACTATGATTTCTTTGCACAAAGTCACTCAACTTTCATTTTCAATTCAAAAGTCACTCAACTATGACTTCTTTGCACAGAAAGTCATTCAACCTATTTAATTGTTTTTTCATTAAAATTTAGTGACATGAAATTTTAATTATTAACATAAATTTTAAGAATCAAATATATATATATCCATTTAAACCATTTAATAATCCGTCCATTTAATCCAACCCGCTAAAAATATAATATTAAACATTTTATTTTACCATTAATTCCCTAAATCATTCCCCATTGAACACTGAAAATTTTATTTTACCATTAATTCCCTAAATCATTCCCCATTGAACACTGAAAATTTTATTTTACCATTAATTCACTAAAAGAATGTGGAAGATAAGGGAGAATGATTTAGGAAATTAATAGTAAAATAAAATGTTCAATATTATATTTTTAGCGGGTCGGGTTAAATGGAGCGGGTCATTAAATGGGTATATATTCGATTCTTAAAATTTTGGTTAATAATTAAAATTCTATGTCACTAATTTTAATGAAAATAACAATCTATATATGTATAAAAGAGAACCCTAGGCCCGCTTATGTGGCGCCACCATAATCAATGATTCCCCTTTAAATTTATCTATCACCAAAACTAGCCTTCCCCTTTCATGAAGAGTTATGACTTTTATGAAAAGTTGTGATTTTATGAAAAGTTACGACCTTTATGAAAAGTTGTGACTTTTATAAAAAGTTGTGACTTTTATGTAAGGTTGTGACCTTTCCGAAGGGTTGTAACTTTTTCAAAGAATTGTGACCTACAGTTTGTTTATTATAAATAGAGGAATTTTCTGCCACTATTTTTTGTAGGTCTTTTTTCGTTATAGGGTAGTCGAATTCAAATATATTAATTATATTTCTTATGAAGTTTATTTCATTCCTTACAGTTTTCTTTCTCCTGCTTCATGGAGATTAATCTTTCCAATAAGTCATAATTATTCATGCAACTATGACAATTTCTTTTTACTATTTTAGTGACCTTTTTTGAACTTTATAAAAAATATCAGCAAGGATGATTATCTCTTTCTTTCCTTCCTACAGGTTTCTTCATGTAAACAAAGAAAATGGGTTTAATCGCAATGTAGCATTACTACTCTTGCACCTCCCATCCACAACTCACAAAATTGTTGAAATGGTTCAATTCATTATATTTGGTTCTTTAATAACAAAACATTTATTTCTGCCACTATTATTGGTAGGTCTTTTTCGCTATAGGGGAGTTGAATTTAAATACATTAATTAAGTTTCTTATGAAGTGTGTTTCATTCCTCAAAATATTCTTCCTCCTATCTAATAAAGCTTAATCTTTTCCTGTAAGTCATATTAATTCATATATCTATTGCAATTTTTTTTCTATTTTGGTGTCTTTTTTTTTTAACTCAGTTAAAAATTCCAGTAAGGATGATTGATCTTCTTTTTTGTCTCTTTCTATAGTTTAATTCGTATACTTTTTGAGAAAATTCTTGTGGGTTGTGCTATATTTGATAGCACAAAACAATAAATATGTCATAACTAATACACAACCAATGTTGAAGTTTGTTAAAAGAACCAAACAAATTGCTCTCTTCTTTGTCACAGTTAGTATTGCTTGCTCATTCTTAGGTACAAACATTCTATATGCCATTGCACCCTTCCTAGAATATTAGTATACAGACAATTAATTCACTTATTTTATCGCAAGTTAATTAATTTGTCATATTTTTTCGTCTCTTCTTTTTAGGCATAATAAGAGATCAAGATTTCTTGAAACAAATAAATGTCCAAAATACACAAACAAAAATATTTTTTATCGGCATGAATATGCACAGTAACGAAGAATGCTAGAGCCTTTACCTACATTAATTAATTATCATTACATTTAATGTTGCTACGGACTTTTTCTAGGGACATTTATAATTGTCTCTAAAGATCATTTTTGCCGTAGTGATCACTCTTTCTTTTGATAATGTTTTTCTTTTTGCTTTTTGATAAAGAAGTAATAACTCTTTCTTTTGGCTTCTTTCAATTAAATTTGTGAACTATAAACTTGGATACAGTCCGATAGACTATCTTTTTAAAAAATATGTTAAGCAACATGTGTTTTTCTTCTTGATTGTTAGGAAAGAAAGGTTGTCATAATTATTATTTGTGGATATTTGTGACTTCAAGCACTCTGAAAATTATGCTTTGAGAATTTTTAATATGTTATGTGTAAAAAAATTTTGTTTAGAATATCCAATTATGAATGATGTCGCCTACTGCTTGGTTGATAATTACATTATAACCATAACAATAACTATGGTTCAATTCCAAATAAGTTGGGTTGGTGATATGAAACCTAATTAATAGTAATGACTATTTTGAGACGATGAGGAAAAACATTTATGATACTAATAATTTTAGGGTCATATGAAAGGAGCCGAAGGTCCTCCATTTGAATTAATTAATTATGTTCTTGTATGGACGTGATGTTCCACTTTACTTGGGAGTGTTGTTGTTCGAGGCTTTTTGGTCTCTTCTTTAACGTCTGATGTTGTTCATTATAAGATCTTGAAATTTAGAAAATTTCATTACTTCTGACCAACTATTTTCATTGATATTTCTTAGACCTCTTTCTTATACTTAAAATAACTCTATGACTCATAATTTTTAAATAAAAAATAAAAAAAATATAGTACTTTTAAGATTTTGGATTCCCTTAAGATAAAATGATCTTGACAATGAAGTGTATATATCGAAAATCCGAATATTACCAAATGATCAATGTGAGCATGATAATATAGTTCAATCCCGTGTGAAGCACGGGTAATTTACCTAGTTAAATATGTTGAGTGACTTTATGTGCAAAGAAGTCATAGTTGAGTGACTTTTGAGTTGAAAATGAAAGTTGAGTGACTTTATGTGCAAAGAAGTTATAAATGAGTGACTTCTGAGTTGAAAATGAAAGTTGAGTGACTTTCTATGAAAACAATTGATAGTTGAGTGACCATCAAAGTTATTAACTCAAATATTTAGTAGAATTATTATGTATTTTTTTTTTCTCGCTTTACATAGATACCTTAAATTGAGAAAATTATTTGAACAAAAACCTCTTTTGCAAATAAATAGATTGGATCTTATCTCTATTGATTAATGATAAACTTAGTACTTATTTTAGATAAAAAAAAATTTCGTGGATCTAAAAAGAAAACCACATTTAAAAAATCTAATTTCACTTTAATAAAATCATTTTATTTGACAGAAATTAAATCAAATGGTACAAGTATACTTGAATCAGAGGATGCATGTAATTTTTTAATCATTCGTTGAATTTAAGAAACTATATCGAATCATTATCAAAGGAAGTTCATTCAAACATGGATCTGAAAACCTAAAAAATCAGTGCATAAAAGGATTAAAAAAAACATAGATCAATAAACGTCATAAGATTTTATTTTATTTTTTAAAAAAAAGAATAGTGAATAGAGATTACAACCTTTTAAATCTTTGATTCAATTCAGAAAAGAAATTTATGAAAGAGATTCACGGTGAAATAATCTTTTTCATCGCCATAGATATCCTTCTCTTCACTAATTTGAGATCTCTTCATTTTAGCCGCAGGCGAAAGGCATTGAGTACATTGTAATGAGACTAGTAGATCTTAACTATATATAATGAAAATGTGACAGTAGGATTTCTTAAAGATTTTATAAAATTGATTAAAAGAACACTTTCAAAACTCAATTTATAAGTTAGTCCTACGTCTTAATTTATCTATAAAAAAGACCCCATTTATGATGTGATCACTTAAAGTTGAGAAAAAATTATCCTTGAACCTATTTTTTCTAGATAATACAAAATATTGCATACCAATCAAAGTCTTAAAATACTTACGATTCAACCCCAACTCTTTGAAATTACTCATACTCTTTTCCGTCCATTATTTATAAAAAATTTCTCTTTATCGATGAAAAGTTCATCTACTCTATCTATTATTATTTCGAGCTCTCAATAATTGTTATTCAATTCCCTCATTGCTATCTCTAATTAATTTTCTTCATTGTTATAAAAGCTCAACCTTCACCTACGATCATCGACTACCTTCTTTGTTGATGATGAATTTAGCAAAAATATATTATAGCTACGATATAAGAATAAGTTATATAGTGAGACTAGGCATCAAAAAAAAATATTCTATTTAAGACCTAAGCATTCACAGAAAAGGAGTCCGAAGCCTAAACGGTATAAAATATTGACAAAAATTCCAAAACGGTATATAAAATTTTATATTAACCAAAACGGTGAAATCAGCGATTTCCTCTACCGGAAAAAGCAAAATCGCTGCTACTGCAGCGATTTTGCAAAATATAATTTTTTTTTTAAAAAAAAATTCAAATCGCTACCTAGGCAGCGATTTTCAATTTCTTTTTTCATTTTCTCTTAGCAGCGATTTTCTTCAAAAAATTTTTTTCTAAAATGGAAATCGCTGCCTAGGCAGCGATTTTCTAAAAAAAAAATTATTTTTTAAAAAAATTTGAAAATCGCAGCCTAGGTAGCGATTTAAAATTTTTTTTAAAAAAAATCACATTTTGCAAAATCGCTGCATTAGCAGCGATTTTGCTTTTTTCGGTGAAGAAAATCGCTGTTATTTCAACGATTTTGCCATTTTGGTTAATATAAAATTTTATGTATCACTTTAAAATTTTTATTAATATTTTATACCCTTTATGCTCCGGACTTCACGGAAAAGTATCAACTAAGTGAAAAGGAGTCTTTTCTTTTCTTTCTTTCCTTATACTAAATCTGAAAAAAAAAAAACTTAAAATCTAATTCTTATTTTATTAAAAAAAAGTTACCCAATTCAAAATACATTTCTTTAAAAAATAATTTATGCACAAAGAAGAATCGAAAAAAATTATTAACTACAATAAATATTGAGCATAGAGTATCTGTTTATCCTCTTACTTAAAAATTATGCATTGTCTTAAATGCACACCAATCTGGACAAAATACATAAACCTACAAATGTTCAGTTATTTCTGTTTTATTTTTGACATAATATAAAAATATCTTTTAATTTGGCTCTATACTCTGTGTTTTTAGGCGTGTACAAGTAGATACATAAATTTGAACAAAATCAAACAAATAGGCGCAGATATTTACATGGCATAATGCATATAGAACGCCATATTGGATATAAAATTGTCATGTAGGGTGTCACGCAGGACGAATATGTATATATTTCTTCAATTCTATAATAATCTAAATTTATAATGTACATCTAAAATTAAAGAACATAAATGTCATTTCAGATCAAATTAAAAGACACATTTATGTAGATTTTCATTAAAATTGCAGGAAACTTCATAATTCTTTTCATATGAATAATGCTATTTTTCCCCCTTTTCTCGCCAATTCAAATTTAGATCGTGAATATATTCAAACATAGAATCTATAAGGTACTTAAAACAAAATTTACATATTTTTAAAGACTACTAATTAAGAAGTAGTAATATATGAATCATAATAACTAACGATCGATCAAAATATATAACAATACATAAAAAAAAAAAACTCATTTAATTCTTAAAATTCGAAAGACGCTACATAAATAGAAATTATTAGATAACATAAACGTGTAGAAACTAATCACTAAGAGAGATCAAAAGGAGTAGCAATCAAGCAAAGATCATTCTTTCTACTGGCAGCTACTCCTTCTGCTTCAGTCATATCAAAATCATCAACACTAACTCCATCTGGAAGTTTCCAATCGAAGTGATACAACAACTTAGCTAAAGAATGCTCTACAGTAGCTAAACCGGATAACATTCCAGGACACATTCTTCTTCCTGCACCAAACGGAATAAACTCAAAGTTATTTCCTCTAAAGTCAATACTACTATTCTCAAATCTCTCAGGTATAAAGCTTTCAGGATCGTCATGCCAGTATCTAGAATCTCTTCCAATTGCCCACGCGTTCACTATAACTTTGGTTCTGATAGGTATATTGTATCCATCAATTTGTGTTTCTTCTCTACATTCCCTTGGAATTAACAGAGGAGCCGCGGGGTGTAACCTTAGTGTTTCTTTTATCACTAATTTCAAGTACTTCAACTCCTCTGTATCGATATTTGTAAATGACTTCTTTCCTTTTAAAGCTTCTCTTACTTCAAGCTGTGCTTTCGCCATAACACTTGGATTTTTTATCATTTCTGAGAACGCCCAAATAATTGTTGTCGATGATGTTTCAGCTCCTGCCATGAACATTTCCTACACGTGGAAAATTAAAACATCAAATTTTTTCGTAATTCTAGTACTATAACTAATATAGTAAAGGTTATAGTAGGCACTTTAACTTACAAAAATAACTGCTTTGATATTTTGATTTGTGATTGCCATTCCAAATTCCCCACTCTCCATGACTCGTAGTAAAACATCAATCAAATCTTCAGCTCCAGACTCGCAATTACCTTTTTTACCATTTGCTCTGTTTTCGCGATGCTCGTTAATGAGCTTCTCTAAAATCACATCAACTCTTTCATGAGCTTTCAACAACCTAGATTTCATCCCACTGATTCCATGAAGCCATTTATACGAAGGAAACAAATCGGTTAAATCGAAACCTGAAGACAACGAAACACACTCTTTCACCAACATAATCAACTTATCTTGATCATGAACAACTTTTCCAAAAGCTGATCTACAAGTTACAGAACCTGTAAACCAGAAAATTTTATTCGATAGGTTTACTATCGACTCATTAGGTGTAGAATTGATGATAGATGAGACGAGACTTGACATTTCTTCTTGTCGAATTGAGTTAAACGATTTAACCATTTTTGCGCTAAGAAGTTCCAGGACACATATTTTCCGCATATTTCTCCAGTAATCACCATATGGACATAATGCTATGTCCGAATAATTGTAAAAAATAATACTTCCAGTCATACTTTGAGGCCTAGTTGCAAAACGAACATCTTGAGTTTTCATAATTTCTTTTGCCATTTCAGGTGAAGATACAATAATCGCGGAAATTTCTCCTAGTTGTAAGTGTGTTAATGGCCCGTATTTTTGTGATAGGGCTCGGAGAGTGTGATGTGGCAGGCCTCCATGACTCGCTAATTGATGCAAGTTCCCGATAATAGGTAGCTTCCATGGGCCAGGAGGCAATTTTTTGGTTAAGGTTATTGATTTTTTCGATATTTGAAATAGATGGAATATGAAGTAAAGAAATAAAAAGAGTGAAATTAAAAGTGTGAAGGGTAATTGTTGAGTCTCCATTTTTTAGAATGTAGGAAATGGAATATTATTTTATGGGTACATGCTTTTCTTGTTTATATAGAGTAAAAACAAGTTGATTTTATAGTTTTATTACACTATGGACTAAAAAATATTTTATTACTTTTTCTTATTAAATTGATAAGAAAATGTGCACATTATTAATCTCGACAATAATGGTAGCAGAAAGTAACCGCACATCAATCTTGACAATGTATAGAAATCTATTCTCTTTTTTGAATTGGGTACTAGTACTATCGACACATAGTGTCAATAAAAATTTTTTACGATAATATTTATTATCGTAAAAATATTTAATAATAGCTGAATTAATGACATTTGTATTTATGGTCGCTAAACTTTTTATGTTCTAGTGAGATAAACATAGTAAAATTAGGCCAAAATTACATAACTATTCTTGGTAATCCATCAATGAACATATTTTCAATTTGATCCTTCCAGAACTAGAGGGGTTGGATATAAAATGATCTAAATTTGACATTTTATATTAGGAAAATGTAGTATTTTGTTGACTAACAAAATTTTGCAAATCAAGTCAGGATGGCTATGCAATAATAAAATAATATGGTGTTACAATCGACTTGCAACTTGAGGTTTCATTTATTCACATAGTTTGATTATTAGATGTAATTTATAGAGGCGATAAAATTAGCTTATAAAATTATAATTCGTTTAAGTTTGGATTAATTGTGCACCCGTATATTTATTTGTTCAGCCCATCAAAGTATCGGTTGATGTTCAGTCTAAATCGACTCATGAAAAACTTAGTCAAAATAATTTCAGAAAGAGTAGATTTTATTTTATTTAATATATTATATATAGTCATAATAAAGAAAATAATTTTACAAGGTACTGAAAATTTATAAAAGAACAAATAAAGAAATTTAAACTTAGTGAAAGTTGGGCGAGTTAAATTATGACCCGCAGTTTTAATCAATTACTAAGTAGCTATAGCTGATTAAATTGCATTGTTAGTGAATTTTTCTTAATACTGTAAGTGTATAAAACGTAAATATCTGACAGAGAACATAGTAATCACATCTAGCTATAGTGTTGCTTTTCCTTTTGTTTTGCATTCTCATTTTCGTTGTAAGATACACAAATATATAGAAGTGACACTTAACAAAAAAAGCTGCCCAGAAAATTCTGGATATGCCAGAAGGCAATAAGGATGTGAGTTCAATATTCTTCTGTGCTCTATTAATCTGATGATATCAACGATTAAAGGAGAACGCGTATTCTTCTCCTTCATAACCGAGAAAAATATGGTTTTGTACTGTGCTCAAATGTCACTCTGTTGATTTAGTATCGGTCTCACTCACAAACGGAATTTGTTAACTGAGACGGATACTCAAGCAACACAGTGAACAAATCATCCTGAATATAAAGATATTCACAGACCATGTATGGTATGGAGCAGTGAGTAGCATATGGAACAATTGCTGATTGATATGTGTAAGGGAAAATAGTATTTGGTTTTTTACAAGAATTGTCAGTCAAGAGCACATTCGAAAGAATGCAATACATACATGTAAAAGAATCTAATGACCTTGCAAACAATTCTCGTCTTTACAAGTCATCGAAATGTAGGATCCCATGACTCTAATATGTGTTTCAAGAGAGATCCTTCCAAGTGCAAAAAGTAGAATTATTAGGACGAAACGTCCTAAATCTATAAACTCTTTGCAGTCTCTCACCTTAGTGTATTAGCTCAGAGAAGGAAGGTGAAAAGAGCTTGGAAGATTGATTTTGCACTTCCCTGGAATTTCAGAGGTTGAAAATCTTCCTTGCTTGTCGATAACAAACCATTGATATAATCCCCTTGTCTTCCCTGGAAAACATGAATAAGTTGTATAAAAATCTAAAGAATTACTTTGAATATAGTTCTCGATTCAATAGCACTCCCTTGCCCCAATGTTCAGTATGATCATCAAAACAACATTTTCTAAGTCGAGTTCAAGCACCAAGTCTGTTATCTTTCTTTAATAAACCACACATACTAAAACTTGGAAATGATAAAAACATGTGTAGGAAAACCATGATCAAACAAAGACTCGCGAACTGTAAGTTTGGCACACAAAATGGAATAAAAGAGTGGCATTTTATCTAATAAATTCACACGAGAGATTTCATTTTCATTTTTAATCCATGTGCTGAAAGCCTGAATGTTTCTTTAGGACAAACGAGTAAAAGATATTGTTGTAATTACGTGCTACCTTAGCTGCATCTTTTAGAGGACCCCAACATTCTACACGGTTGTACTTCTTCGAGCTAGAATGAAAATAGACTCTAACAGTAGCATTCATTAGTTCTTCATGCTCCTTGAAGAAATCTGAATCCCCATAGAGCACAGCCTCAAGTACCTGGTATTTCAGAAAGGCAAATTAATCACAATCTTAATAGTGTAAGAAAATTGCATATGCTAATTTAGAGGTGCAAACCAAAGTACAGTTCAACAACGGAATGAGAACAAAGTCCTTAAGATCCAGTAAAATGATTCAAGAAGTATCACTTGGACGGGAGATAAACTTTATGAGCAGATTTTATTCAGCCTGTTCAATCCTCTCCGTTCTCTTTAAGAAAGAGTTTTATAACCCCAAAATCAGAATAATGCTTGACAAATGAAATGATTTTTATCAGCGTGACTTGCAGACTTACAAGGTGCAACATAATGCAGCTATGCAAGTCAAATTTCAAATATGGTCCAAAATCGAAGCTTTTCTTCTTTTTTTTCCAAGTCAAAGCATCGTTTTAAATTACACAGAACAGTAAGAGGGGTACAAATATCTTAAGAATTTACCAATGGCAATTCCTTGGAGAATATATGGTATCTGAACTCGGCAGCTAGCTCTTGTAGGGGATTCGGTCCACTCACATAACAGTGGACATCAAGAAACAAATTACCATTCACTTCTGTCCATTCAGCAACCACGTCATCTTTATTATACCACCCTTTCAACTGCCATAGAAAGAAATGGTGCAAGGATTGAACTCAAATTACTAAGTTTCAGTCAGTGGGAAAATCATTTACCATAACAAAGTTCAAAGCCAGAAAAAGAAAATGCAATCCACAGAAGCAGCTTAAGGATAAACACTAACTCATTCAGAAATGCAAAATGACGTTACCTGATCGTATTGGATATTATTTGAGATGGTTAATGTCAGATTAGCAGTAAAATCACAATGGGATAATGTGTACGTCCTTGGCACGATACTTGAGTATGTATCAACTTCTTCTCCTTTTAACAAGACTTCCAGCTTTGAAGCTTCGAATCTTGCTGGAGGACCCAAGAGCCTGACAGCCTAGATATGAAGCAAAATTAGTATTTATTATTATTTAATAAAAAAAGAGCTAAAGAGATTTGAAAAATAGAAGACCAGAGATAATTTTATATTTGGGACATAGTTATCATGATGGATCATTCTTTATTTGAAATTTGCATCAGGGAAGAGATCTATGATCGCCTTTTTGGTCTTTTAAGTCACGGACTATCAAGTCGTATCAGAAATACCGCCTCAGTTGGCACACTCAAAAGTGAAATTTTATAAGGGAGAAGAAGGATGATGATGTTTCCTAAACGTGCCGATGGATATATATAATGAATAATTTGAAACAAAACGATCTCCAATGATTTTTTGCCAGAAAGAAATAGTTGCCCAGCCTTTGCTTTGCTTTAAAGTCTATATTCTGCAGGATAGCTAGCTAGTTGGAAATTTATTCCACGTAAAGCAACTGTGACCATTCAAAAAATGATCCATCTTTTTATGATGTTTAGGTCTTGCTTTCAGTAAGTTACACTAACTTCTCGAGCTCAGGATTCCACAGATCAAAACTTCTGGACAAAGCCAAGCCTTTACACTGAAAACCGTTAATCGGTTACAATGTAACAAACCAGCTCTAAATATTTGCTAGAGTCAGCAGATTGATCAAATAGGCAACAAACAAAAGTTAGCACCCATAAGTTACTTGCATTTGTTAAACAATGTACTGAAAAAGAACCATTAGTTTTGCTTTCTTTCAATGACAATCATTTCAAAATCTACTCATCGAAGCATCATTTGAAAATCAAACTTCCAAAATACTAGCAGAATGCTCCATTCTCCTCATATGTTAAATCCAAAACTATATTTCCTAAAAATACATACCTGCCAATTCCCAGCCCCGGAAAAAGGAGGAAAAAGTAATATAAACACGACTACTTGAGGGGGAAAAGGGAACAATTCCTCCATGTCATGAAGAAATCCACATTTGCCAATCATAGATTACTAAAATGGGATGTTCTACGGTGCACACTTATCCAAGAAATCGACAAAGCAAGTGTGCTCAAATAGCAATAGGTAATAAAAGATTACAAAGCAAATTGTACAAGTTCCTCAATTTACTGTTCAGTTTACTCTGCCAAGAAGCAATAACTCCTAAACATCTAACAAATCATTACAAAACGGTATCAACCAATAATCAGGGTTGTCCCAACTATAAGGCCACTAAAGCAATCCCTATTTTATTTGACCTTTCCATTAGTAGATCTCCAGTTGAAAAAACAATGGACTCCACATATCCAAGTTTAACCCCTCCACTTTCCACTATGTTTCAATATTAACCCAAGATTGTAACTAGCGAATCAATGTATGAAAAATTAAGTCTTTTCTTAGCATGATATTTGTAAAATTAGGTCTTAGGCCTAAGTCACACCTCAAAAGCTAGCTCAAAGGAAGGAGGATTGTCAAGCCTCGATATGGGATGAGACTTTTCAGGTGCGTGGGCAATTTTGATTATGGATATCCTAACCTCGGATGAGACGGCCCTGCTCAGATATCATTTAAAATTAGGTCTAAGGCTAACTCGCACCCAAAAAAATAGCCCAAAGTAGATATTGTTCAAGCCTAGTCCAGCGTCTCATTAATCACCGATACGAGACCAGAAATTTAAAAGAGAGAAGTCATATTTACCTGGAATACAAGTGTGTTGTAAGGGGGTTTTCTTCCACTAAAAGAAGAAAGAAGAACAGCGGGTGTAGTTGAATGCTTAAGTTGACAATTATGAATGTAAGAAGATGTCAAAGAAGAAGAAGAAGATGGAGAAGAAGGAGCAAAGCGAGTGGCCATGGACTGCATGACAAATTCATCCTCTCTTCTTCTCTCTATTTTCTATCCATTTCAACATTTCACAACCATTTATTTTTCTCTTTCAACAATGTTTAAATTGTGTCTTTGTTGTATATGTTTGTGACACACAGACTATTGAGAGAGAAATGAACAAGATTTGTGGATATGAAAAATAAGTAACAAAAATAGAACTTTTTTTTAACAAAAAATATTTTAAGAGTAAAGAGGCCCTACAATATCCTATTACAATTACATGGACCAATAGTTTATTTACATTTGTCTATAACTCTCATCCTTGAAAACATCATACCCTTACATCACTTTTTTTTTTCTTTTTCAATGGAATAAATTAATTAGTATTGGTTATAGTTACAATTTCTTTTAGGAAAAATCCTTTTGAATTATGATAATTATACAAAACAAACATCATATTCTGTTATTTTTAACAAGTAAATCCCATCGTTTTGTATAACTATCATTGTAGGGATAATTATACAAAACAAACATCAACCCTCTAATTATCTAACATAGATATACTTTAAATTTTATAGCAATTTATTTTTAAAAAATCTTGTTGCTTCTACCATCTCTTTCTCTTATTTCTCTCTTTACATTGTTGGATTTAAACGAAAAATATTTTATCACGAACACTTGTAGAAAATTATCTGATGTATATCCTCAAAATTAACAAACTCTTTATAACATAAAACTAGAGCATAAAAAGTAACAAAAAAGTGTACCCTTCAGGGTGGCCCAATGATTAAGACTTGGGACTTTCATGTTGGAGGTCTCAAGTTCGAAATCCCTTGTCAAAGAAAGCTAGGAATTGCCTTCTAAATTGAGCTCGTCGCAGTGGACTTGTCTACTGTGGATTGCCTCTACTTGGTTACGTTTGTGATATCTCTCTATAATCTGCAAGGAAGATTAGTATTCTTGCTTTATATCTCTCCACACTTGTCACAAAAAGGATTAGAGTATATAATAAATTAGGAAAATTACATGATTAAGCAAATATATATTAGTTAATTATGATAGCTATAGTTTTAATTAACTATCACTCGCGAGTAATATTCAGTGATAGTTATATGGGCTGGGTTTTGAGTTTGTATGATTCGAAATTTTGTATAATATAGCTTGTATGAATTTTGTATATGGAATTTGTATAATATAATTTGTATAACTGTTAAAGTTCAGACGTTTGTGTCTGTAAAAAAATGTTATTTTGAGTTTATACAAAAATAGTTCAATTATACAAATGTACCCGCGAAGCATACAAACGAGGCAGCTTAATGTAGCTACAACCAAAAATATGTAAACTATAGCTATGAAACATAATTAAATTTATTATAAACACTATTTGCGAAACTTGTCCCCCAATAAATAAGATTAAAGCATGAACTTGGGTCACTGCCCAGGTTCTTTCAAGAAAGTGTCTTTGGGTTGTCACTGTACGCTGTTCTTGCTAGTTTCTTGGGCTTTGGCCCAATTATTCTTCCATCTGTTCATTTGGACTTTGATGTTATTGGAGATAATGACATATATATACAACTATTAAGAAAAATTAGCAACAGACAGTCCCTAATTAAATAGCATTAAATAGCCCAAAAAATAAGGAGCATAAAATAGCCCATATTAATGAACCTGCGGAAACTAATAGGTTTTTCTTTTAATTATGCAACTAATCGCCACTCTCACACAACATTAAAAGCGGAACGTGGAAAATCATAAAACTCCCCAAATAAAAAGCAATTCAACATCCATAAAACTCATAAAACTTCATGTACTTAATACAAAACAAAAGAATCAACGACATACTACCACAAAATTTCAACAAATAAATGACGTCTTTGATAGTTTTGATTCATCATAGCGGAGAATATGATAGCACAAATAACTTTGTGAATTATTCCATGGATGGAGTGGTTATTACAACAAACATTGATTTCAACGGATTCACGGGCTTGATTTCAAGTCATCTAAATGTCGATACTTTCTTGAATTCTTCTGATTTTCATTATAAGATTGATGAAAATTATGTACCAATGTGTATACGAAACACTATGGGATTACAAGTGTACATCGAATTGAAAAAAGATTCAGGAAACTTCAAAGAGTATCCATTGTGTATAACTTGGAAAACTATAGATATTCATCATACACTTTTGGAGAAAAATATGAGATCAATATCCAAATAATACCTCATAGTAACACTAACGCAGATAATTTTGAGTGTACTTGAATATAATGATATGGCTGCTCGAGAGATAATAATTTTTCAACAATGCAATATTATTGAAAGTGATGCTGCTAATGTACCGTTAGAAGGTCAACTATATAAGGGTAAGAAGATTTTGAAGTCTGTCATTTAAAATTATGCAATTCGAAAGAAATTTCAATTTAAAGTGAATAGATTAAGTGCATTAAGGTGTTATTCAATTAATATAAGTAGAATATGAATCTATGTTATCTACTATAATGTATACCTTTTCAAAAATGGTATACTTCATTAATCCAATCACTTATAAATTTAAGCAGATGACTTAAATTATGTATTATCAAAAGATATGAATTTTATCTCGCTATTGAATATTCATGCATACAATGCATTAATGTATACATATTTGTGTATTCATTCATTCGAGAAATTGAACAGGAAATAAATTATCGTTTATCATGACTGGGTTTTTTTCACTGGAATGAACATTCATACATACATTGCATTCATGTATACATATTTATTTATTCATTCACTAAAACTTTGTATACAATTTAGATACTTCCTTCAGTGTGTAAATAGGGATTGCACTTGAAAAATAAAATGTTCAGCATTGCACAAGTCAAAAGTTTTCAAAGTGAGACGATTCATTGCTACCTCAACTATTGTTGGAAGAGAAATACAATAAAAATATCATGATCCAAAAGCTGTATACAATGCAAGAGAGATAATTGTTGATATGAACAAACAATTTGGACTTGAGTTAACATAGTGGAAAGCAAATCGAGCAAATGTTACCTCATGAGAAAAGAATTGGTTCAAAATAGATTGGATAAGTTTTATGTTGACATAAAGGGTAGCCGTTTGTGCTTTGGCATTGAAGAGTTTGCTGCTGTGACAGGATTAAAAATGTGACTTGTATTTCTTCACTTGACTCAAGAAAGTTTCAAAACATCTAGTATTCAGTAAAAAAAAATTATCATAATTAACAACTACATATATTTATGTTTTAAACAAATCATAAATATACCTTTAAAAAATAACAAATATTAAAAATTGAGTTTTCACCATCCCCAGGAATTAGGATACGAGATGCTATATCATCGTATAATTAAAAAAGTACGTAATTAGATTTTGATTATCATTGTTTAATATTTATACGTACACACAAGAAATAGCTAGCTATTAAGATGATGCAGAAGGTATAGGTGATTATTGCTTAATTTGATTTACAGACGTGATAATATTTTTTTTTTATTCAATGGTCATCTTTTATATATATTATTTTTAAAAAAATATATTTTTAGACTCTTTAGGAAGATTAACATGATTTCCCACAAAAATAAAGGCGGCAATCCAGTATGGTTGAAATAACCTTATACTCCCTCTTCTGGATTATCTTACCATATCTTGGAAATAAATAATTATTATTTTAAAAAATTTAAATTAAATATTCAATTTTCATAGTAATTAATTATTTTTGAAAATAAATTTATCCTATTCTGAGAGGTAATTCATTTACTCCAATTCAACAATCAAAGTATTTTTGGTTAAGATTGAGTGCATATTGACAGGGGCAATTATCAAGTTATTAACTAATCAAAACGTTTTTCATAACTTAACTGACTCTCAGCGATGCTGATCACTTTCTTAAAACTTATTCATAGGCATTTTTCATTAGTTAGACTTCACAAAGGGCGGTGAATTCAGGATCGGAATCGAATAATTAGTAAAGTATGATCCCTTTCGAAAGAAACCATAAAAGCTGCTATCATTTTGATCTTTACAAAAGAAGGCTAGATCAAGACAGATAAAAGTATTAGGCTTCAATTGATGTCATTTTCTTATTTAGAAACTCTAACAATCACTTATTTCAACTGGACACATGAATAGTGATCACATGAATAGTGTTTATATTAGACATATTTTGTTTAAATTTTTTTAAAGAAAAATTATGCGTGATTTCAAGTGTTACTGTGTTGATAAGTTAATAGTATAAAAAAATATCATCTACATTTATTAAACATATCATCTTTAATTAAATTATTAATTATTATTTTACAACTTATTGTGATTAATTTATATAATTAACAAATGTAACATTCTTAAAAGTGATCGATTTATATTATTAACGAATGTAACACATCATAAATGCTCAACTGAAATAATCCATAATTGAAGTAACTTAGAGTGTGTTTGGTATGAAGGAAAACATTTTCTGGAAAATGTTTTCCAATTTTCTCATGTTTGGTTGGGACAAAAGTTTTGGAAAATGTTTTCCAAATCAACTCATTTTCCTCAAAATTAAGGAAAATGACTTCCCTTCAAAAATTAAAGAAAACATTTTCCAAAGCTTTCCTCCAATTTCAAATTACATTTTTTTTGGGAAAACAAACATTAATTTTTTTTAAAAATATTTTCAATTTCAAAATTTTATTTTTTCACCCGATCTTTGACCACCCTCCCCCCC
>NC_028640.1:67158380-67160938 GCF_001406875.1 Solanum pennellii | reverse complement strand
TGGGTTTTATCTAGTAAGGTTTTAACGAGGCACATAATCTACCGACATTCAAGGGGTTTGTTATAAACAATTTGTGTTATAGTGAATGTCTAATTATGTGGAGTCCTTGTAGGATATGGTTAGGAATCCTACTTGGGGACCAAGTAAGGTTTTCCCTATAAATAAAGGGTTTTCCTTCATTGTAAATAAGTTTTGTGAAAGATCTCTGAATACTGAATATATTTCAAGAGAAATAAGAAGTCTTTTCTCTTTTCTCTACTTTCTTCTTCTTCTAATTTTATATAGTTTCATAACACGTTATCAGCACGATTGTTCTATTCTTAAAGAATAATGAAGAAGACAGGAAAAGTGCAAAAGAGATCTTGCATAAGTTATGCAATAAGGTTCTTATATCTTCAAGGTATGATTTATCTTTATGTTATAATTATTTATGTAACAGATCTGGAGGTACCATCTAAAGTAAATATTTAAAGAGATTTGTTGACTTTTTATACGTTTAATTTTAATCGATTGGGAAGAGAATTCCTTAATTTATTTTAATAATTGAATAAGCACAATTAAGTGAAAGGTATGTTTTCAGACCTTTATATGAGGTATGTGATCTATTAAGCTATATTTATTAACTACTAATGTTGATTATAATAAATCAATAATCTCAATTTTGTGTGTAATTATAATGTACGATCATATTAATGATCATCAAAAGTGATAAAATTATAATTATTTTGAAGGTTTGAGGTTGAGCCTCATTATGGGTAAGACGATAGATTTGAGTTTTATCGCACGAAAAGAATAAGAGAATGGATTTATGTCCAATCGCAAAAAGAGGATAAGACATTGGGTTAAAGTCCTGATGCACCATGATGATAAGATATTGGGTTCAAGATTCATTGATTTATGGCATAAGACGTGTGTTTGAGTCTCAATGCACCATATTGATAATATTATGATGACTAAGGGAAATAATGAGTTTTTGATAAAGTTAGTCATGAAATATATCTCGTTAAAGCAGATCCATTCCCCAAAGTGAATGTAGCAGTGCATAAATGTCTAAAAGAAGACAATTGATTAAATGATGCACATGAATATGGAATGAGGTATTAAGTTATCAAAATTTGATGTACTTAGATGATTGTGTTCCATTCATGAAGAATGAGAGCTTTTGATAAATGGTAAAAATACAGATCCATTCTTTAGAGTGAATGAGGTGATAAGCCACCATGCTAGACGTGAATTTTCTTGTAATGATTGTTAGCAAGGCAAGCTAATTGTGAGACCATCATAAAAGAAAGTTGAGATTGAATTCTCTGCATTCTAGGAACGTATACAAATATTTGTGGACCTAGTCATCCGCCTAATGGATTGTTTAGACAATTAATGGTCCTAATAAATGTTTCTTCTTATGGTCTCATGTGTGCCTATTATTATCTCGCAACTTGATGTTTGCAAAAATGTTGGCACAAATAATATGTTACATGCACAATTTTCTTCAGATTAGTTCATTCAATGATGGGATCTTGCCTAACCTAAAAGGTAAAGTAATTGAGAAGAAATAAATCTGAAAATTACTCTTGGAGTAATAAAATTGAAATTTACTCATATAATAGTAAATCAGAAATTTACTAAAGCAAAAGGCACATGACGTAGTAAACTTGGAATTTACGAGTACTAATAATTTTATTAGTTGGCATGAATAATTTGGTTATCCCAAAGACGAGCATACTGAGTAATGGACATACATTGAAAAACTAGAAGATTCTTTAAGAATTCTTTCCGTTGCTTGTTCTCGTTATAAAGTTGATTGGATCAACTAAAGTTGGGACTAAATCCCTAAATTCTGAAAAGTATAAAAGGTGAATATGGGCCCGTTCTCCTATCATGTGATATGATAAAAAGATGCATCAATAAGATAATCACATGTGCGTTTGTTGTCAACTTGCAGTTTGACATTCGCAAAATTGTTTGTGCAAAAGATAATTAAGCTAAAAGCACAACTTTCAGAATATGAAATCAAGATAATTCATCTTAATAATATTGATAAATATATAAGATGATGTGACATTAAATGTCTCATATAGTGAATCATAGCTTATGAAAATAAAGTTTCATATGTTGATCTGAAATATGATATTACACACAAACATAATTGTATGAATCAAACCAATAAGTTATGATCAATTTTTCTGTTAATTGGTTTATGGTCAGGGACCAAATAGTTTTCATCTGATAATTTTGATGTGCAATATATCATTAATGAATATACTATGATGCAAAAAGATAGATTCTCCAAAAGATTGAGATATATGTTAGGTTGTCTAACATAAGGGGGAGATTAGAAGCAACACAAAAGTTGTAAATACTCCAATTGAATGTCTCTTAAGGATAAAGTCTATGACATGCATGAAACATGATAGACTAATCAATTCTAAATAAAATAATCCTTGAAAAAGGGGGAGGATAAAAGAATCAAAATGATCATAATAAGAAGATAATGTGCTCTTGGAGAGCCTACGACATAACACTTTATGAAACCTCATGAGAGGGGTAGCTACCTAATA